>NC_054539.1:75578353-75650853 GCF_017654505.1 Polyodon spathula
TGGGTCATGCAGCAAGACAATGATCCTAAACATACAAGCAGATCTACAAAAGAATAGCTGCAGAAGAAGCAATTCTGTGTTTTATAATGGCCTAGTCAAAGTCAGTACCTAAACCCCATTGAAATGTTATGGCAGGACCTGATGCGAGCTGTCCATGCAAGGAAGCCTTCAAATGTCACCAAGTTGAAGCAGTTCTGTAAGGAGGAATCAGCCAAAATTCCTCAAAACTGATGTGATAGACTGACAAACAGTTACAGGAAACGATTAACTGAAGTTATTGCTGCTCAAGAGGGTGCCAGCAGTTACTGAATCTAAAGGTTCACATACTTTATCACGCATGGATATTGAATGTTGAAACATTTGTGGATAAATAAATGCTGAAAAAAATATCATGTTTTTGTGTAATTTGGTTAATCGGGTTATCTTTATTATTAGGACTTAAATTATGATCTAATAACATTTTAGTTTTGAAATATGTGAAATATGTGAAAATCCTAAGGGGCTCACAAACTTTTTCTTGGCACTGTACATCACTACTTGCTCCTGGACTTCTCATGAGTTATAATCAATCTAACAAAAGAGAATGAGAACCCTACCCACTCAGCTTCTTCCTGCTTGCAGAGCACATTCACACAAACATTAATCAAAGAGAATGAGAACCCTACCCACTCAGCTTCTTCCTGCTTGCAGAGCACATTCACACAAACATTAATCAAAGAGAATGAGAACCCTACCCGCTCAGCTTCTTCCTGCTTGCAGAGCACATTCACACAAACATTAATCAAAGAGAATGAGAACCCTACCCGCTCAGCTTCTTCCTGAATCACTTGCAGAGCACATTCACACAAACATTAATCAAAGAGAATGAGAACCCTACCTGCTCAGCTTCTTCCTGCTTGCAGAGCACATTCACACAAACATTAATCAAAGAGAATGAGAACCCTACCCGCTCAGCTTCTTCCTGCTTGCAGAGCACATTCACACAAACATTAATCAAAGAGAATGAGAACCCTACCCGCTCAGCTTCTTCCTGCTTGCAGAGCACATTCACACAAACATTAATCAAAGAGAACGAGAACCCTACCCGCTCAGCTTCTTCCTGCTTGCAGAGCACATTCACACAAACATTAATCAAAGAGAATGAGAACCCTACCCGCTCAGCTTCTTCCTGCTTGCAGAGCACATTCACACAAACATTAATCAAAGAGAACGAGAACCCTACCCGCTCAGCTTCTTCCTGCTTGCAGAGCACATTCACACAAACATTAATCAAAGAGAATGAGAACCCTACCCGCTCAGCTTCTTCCTGCTTGCAGAGCACATTCACACAAACATTAATCAAAGAGAATGAGAACCCTACCCGCTCAGCTTCTTCCTGCTTGCAGAGCACATTCACACAAACATTAATCAAAGAGAATGAGAACCCTACCCGCTCAGCTTCTTCCTGAATCACTTGCAGAGCACATTCACACAAACATTAATCAAAGAGAATGAGAACCCTACCTGCTCAGCTTCTTCCTGCTTGCAGAGCACATTCACACAAACATTAATCAAAGAGAATGAGAACCCTACCTGCTCAGCTTCTTCCTGCTTGCAGAGCACATTCACACAAACATTAATCAAAGAGAATGAGAACCCTACCCGCTCAGCTTCTTCCTGCTTGCAGAGCACATTCACACAAACATTAATCAAAGAGAATGAGAACCCTACCCGCTCAGCTTCTTCCTGCTTGCAGAGCACATTCACACAAACATTAATCAAAGAGAATGAGAACCCTACCCGCTCAGCTTCTTCCTGCTTGCAGAGCACATTCACACAAACATTAATCAAAGAGAATGAGAACCCTACCCGCTCAGCTTCTTCCTGCTTGAAGAGCACATTCACACAAACATTAATCAAAGTCCCCGTATCTATGTTACGAGAAAAATATGAAGATAAAATATGTTGAGGCAGCAGAACTAAGCAGTATGAAATAAAGAAATAGAGCAGTGATCATTTCTTACATTCAAATATACAAACATATTTATGTGAACTGTCTTCTTCCAAGATACTGGAAACTGCTGGACTATAAGAAAGAAGAAAACAAATCTAACATAAAAAGCCCTTTAAGTTTTCTGGTGCCCAAGTCTTTTTTCCCACACACAGAAGAGGTTTCTCTGGCTGTGGGGTTCTCAACCACTGTGCCAAGGTGAAGTGGCAGTAAATGGTGAAGCTTCGGGAACAGGGTCAGAGGAAACTTCTCTCGATTGCCTTGGACCTGCACTCTGTATTCAAATCCTGGAATAGAATATAGTGGGAGGGCTTCCAGATCCAAACTACACACTTGTTGTGGGTCGAATATCCTCACTGCCATCAGAAAGTTATGAGCTGGTTGAAAAAAACGTGGTTTCTTTTTCTATTGATCCAGGTTGTAGTAATGAGTCAGTTTTTCAGAAATGTCATGGAAGGTTTTTACACATAGTTTGTATATTGCAGCATCTGCTATGTACCTCTTGTGCCATTGTTCAGTATGTATTTATTAATTCTGCAACTTTATTATATGTTTGATGGAGTCTGACTTTACGGTTTTCAAACCACTGATTCAGATCCACCAGTCCCTTGGCACACGTCACAATTAGGGAGAGTTGAGATTTTAAACTTTGCACATCTTTAAGCAATTTCTGGAGGTCCTTTAAAACACAGTGTTTGGTGAAATGTGCATTTCCTTTTCCATGAAGCCTGCGTAAAAAGGGATGTATTTGGAATGATATTCAGCAGCAGAATACCGACTGCACCATCGTGTTATTCATGGCTCAGGTGGCAACTTTATGGGTAAAGTACAGCCTTTTTGTTGGATTGCTTCTGTCAGGTGGTCTTTAAAATGTAGTTTTCTGCTTGGGCAAAGTTTAAACAATTTTTTTATCCGTTGCAACCAGCTTGTCTTTTGGAAAATTATTTGCCTAGATATTGCTAGCAAGGGCTATTATTATGTATGTCAAATATACTGAATTTGGCATTAATTTGGCAGTCATTGTATGCCTTGATCATGTAACTGGCATTATCGGAGACAAATCCAGTCACATTATTAAAATTTACTTCAAATGCTTTTAAACATTTCACAATGCCCTGTGCCACTGATGAGTAATTCACAGAGTGCAGATTAACTGTATCGGCTAATATTACTTTCAGTTCGAAGGTATTCGATAGTCCTTTGAGAACAAACAAAATGTGCAAAACATACTTCTCTTTTGCATTAGTAGACTTTTCAGTAATTACAGATACACCGTCAGACATCTTTACCAGTTGTACAATTTTCATCTTGTGCAGCTCAGCAGTTTGGGGTAGATATTCCCTTCTCAGTTCACCTGCTGTAGGAATTGCTCCCGCATTTATTCTGAACAAAAATGCATGTAGTTTGGGATTATCATTTTTTTACAGGGGAATGTTAGCACAGACAAATTCCTCTGTCGAATTGAAAATAACATCTCGTCGGTGTTCATAATTTTCGTTCCCCTTACGTTTTTTTACTGGAGGACACCATCTCATAGCTGTCAATCTCAGCCTTTTGTTTTCTGTGTTTTTCTGATGATAAATGTTGGTCTATTGTTGACTTTTGAGTGTGGTCCAAAGATAAATTGCAAGTTGTGCAAAATAAATTATACCCATCGGTGTACACAACACCAGGTGGATATTTTTGCGTGCGTTTACTCAATTAAATGCTTTTTGATTGCAATGTCTTTGACTCCATGTTTATGTCTCACAATTTTTCTTTTAATGCATCAATTTATTCAATTACCATTTTTACTCATCATAATTAGCTTTTATGTTTCTAATTAGTCAAAGCATAATGTGTTGATTTTTTAATTGTGAATTTGATTGCTATAACTGGAGTGGCTGCAGGGACATCAAGGGGATAGCAGTTGAATTGCAATTGAAAAAACAGGTTGCGTAAAACGCAGAACCCTATATATAAGGTACGGTTCATCTTCCTTTGCAAAACAGTGGTTGATCTTGTAAGGTCCATTTTGGTGCTAGCTTGAAGAGCTGGTGTGCTGGGTCATCAAGTAGCACTAAATTTCCTTCATATGGATGAAAAGCAAGCTTGGAATCTTTGCTGAGCTTTCTGACGCTCATGTGCTGCAGTGTCGCGGTGGGTTGCTTCAACAAAGGCAGCTGTTTTAGTGAGTAATTATATGCACCAGTGTGCCAGGTGTAGAGTGACTCTAATCTACATCACAGATAAAGAGAACATTCACAGGGAGTCAAGGTTCCCTGCCATGGGCTAAGTAGGATGGACTGATTCCTGTGCTAGCATGTGTAGTGGAATTATAAGCCAATTCTACCTGACTCAGATACATGTCCCATTCACCCCCATGTTGAAAGATGCACTTCGACAGCTGATCTTTCTCAACAACAAGGTTCTATCGAACCTTTCAACCATACTGTCTGATTGGGCAAAGTATGGTATGGTCTAACTTTTTTTATTTCCTAGCAGACTGCAAAGTTCACGTTACTCATATTCGAACTGATGACCTTAGTCAGTGTGGATAGCTTCTGACGGATGTAGAGACACTTTGCCATGGTAGTGGCACGCTGATCAGGAAGTGCATTTTGTAAAATAATCCATTGCTACTAACACATAACGGTATCTATTTGAAGTGGGTGGAAGTTCTGTGATGTCTGCAGCTACTTTCTCAAATGTGCAAACAACAACAATTGATTGCAATTGGGCATGTTTATGAGGTACAGGGTATCTGTGGGACTGATGCGCAAGACAGTGTAGATAAAAATATTCAATGTCCCGATTCATTAATGGCCAAAAACAAATAGAGTGGGCACGTTGCAGAGTCTTTTCAGCCCCCATGTGACCTGCTGATGGGTGGCCATGTATAAGTTCCAGCAATTGTTCCTTCATAGCCTCCAGAATCACCACTTGATAATGGATGGTATCAGATGAAGGAAGGCACATTTCCCTAAATAACAGGCCATGGAGAATAGTAAGTTGTGGATATTCAAACCAGAGCTTATGTAAAGCAGAAGTGGCATGCTTCAGTTTTCTTTTCCATCATGCCTGTGCATGGTCACCATCCATTTTCTAGTTTCAAACCACAATTAGGCACTTTTATGTTTTGCAGACTTGAGAATTGCATTTTTTAAAAAAAGCTTTCATTTTTCACATTTTGATTCAATGTGATTAACATGGCACTTTATAATTCATTATGATATATATTCTCACGATTGTGGTGCTGCATTTGTGCCATATACAAATGTGAGAAACGTCATTCGTGTGTGTCCATCTGTCTGTGGTTTTATTCTTATACAGTTCTAAGGTTATGCACCAATAAAGCGCTGTAAACACGGTTTATATTTCTCACTCTTCAGGATAGTTCATACACTACAGGGTGGTCCGTAGCCCCATCAACTTGTGTTTGTGGGCTGCTTTGAGCTCCCTATGAGATATTTGGATACAAACTAGCCCTGTATAAAGCTAATTTGATACGAATTTTATGCAAAGTTTGAAATGTACACTTTTTTTTTTTTTTTTTTTACTTGGGTCAAGGTGTGCGATTATAATAAGGACGATTAAATAGAGCAGAGCGAAGGATATTATGAGTGGTGATTGACACTGCTTCACTCCACTCACATTCTGTGAACACAACACGGACACTTGCTATTAAAATATATTGTCTTTAACAAGGTTTTGCACATCACAGGAGAATAGAAGTGAGTAAACTCTGTATCCCTTATATGAGAAGTGGGTAAACAATATATATTGCTAAAATTCAAAGTGGGTAAACACTGTTTGCCTGTGTATACCCTCGACTACACCACTGCTCTTGTGTATAAAACATACAAATAGCAACACAATAAATGTGGTTTGTCTATTAAACATTAACACTGCTGCTATGCGTTGGTTAAAGCATCCGCTGTACACTGTTCCAATTCCAAAGGCGATGTGTAAATCTGAGGGTGATTTTTACAAAATATTTTTCAATAACTTCCTTTGCTTGAATGAATCTCCAGGACAGACAACAGGAAGGTAAATACAAAAAATACAGAACACCTATTGATGCTTCCAAACACATTTAATAGCACTCATTTTTGACTACCTAATATTACAGTAGTTAAAGAGTAGGTTTAAGTTTTTTGTGTTTGTAATCATCATAAATATATGAAACACAGGCTCAATCGGTCAAAGTCTATACAATGGGAAACTAAGTGAAGAGCAATTCCTGGACTGATGTTCAAAGCACCGTAACACAGCATGTGAGTGATGGCTAAAGGATCACCCAGAATAATCCCCAACTGCATACAAAGGTACAATATACATGTACACTGACTTTTAAATACTAAAGCGCTGGGGCTGAGCTCTTAAAGTTGTAGTAATTCTGAGAAAGCTACACCTGGAGTATGTATTCAGAGCTGCTTTCATTCACAATGCTGCTAATGGGCCATTATTATTATTTGTATTACTTTTTTTTATTGTACTTTTGTAAGCATAGTTGCCTGGAGCTTTGTGCAACAAGGGCACTAAAGACAGGTGCAGGCAGACAAGTAGACCACAGGCTGCATGTGACTGTTAATGGTTTCTGACTGAGCATATATATATATATATATATATATATATATATATATATATATTATATATATATATATAATATAAAAGCACCACTTGTTCTGTTCTGAACTGATTAGACATTACAGACAGCTATGTAGCAACAGGGCTCCAGACTTCAGTTATTCTTAATATATTATACTGCTACTTTACTGAGCTGTTTGCAAGTAAACCACTATTATCAGTTTATTTATTTATATTAAATGTAGATGTTATCCCCATTTTTTATGTTATCTAATTATGTTACCTTACCACATGTGCACACCATGTGATGAAGCCTTTACCAACTGAGCCAATGGAAGACTATTATTATTATTTTTTTTATTATTTTTTTTATCAAAAACAACATTGAATGGCTTTCATCACAAATATCAACCTAAAGGATTTTCCAGTTGTCCACAATATTTATTTTGTTACTTAAAATATGATATTACTGGTATGAGCAAAACTGGCCCATTCTATTCCAATTCAACCAATACTTATCTGTTTTATGTGTTCATGAGCATGCTTTGTATCCCTCTATTCATACAAGTGACGATTCCTGACCATGTTTTGCAATCAGCAAATGTAGCTACACCATGCCCCTGTGTGGAGGTACATGTAAAACATCACCTGAGTTAGTTTTTATGAGTGATTGTGGCTTGAGGCAATGTAAAACATCACTGTGAGTTAGTGATTGTGGCTTGAGGCAGTGTAAAACATCACCGTGAGTTAGTGATTGTGGCTTGAGGCAATGTAAAACATCACTGTGAGTTAGTGATTGTGGCTTGAGGCAGTGTAAAACATCACCGTGAGTTAGTGATTGTGGCTTGAGGCAATGTAAAATGTAACTGTGAGTTAGTAATTGTGAGTGATTGTGGGTTGAGGCAATGTAAAATGTAACTGTGAGTTAGTGATTGTGAGTGATTGTGGCTTGAGGCAATGTAAAATGTCACTGTGAGTTAGTGATTGTGAGTGATTGTGGGTTGAGGCAATGTAAAATGTAACTGTGAGTTAGTGATTGTGAGTGATTGTGGGTTGAGGCAATGTAAAATGTCACTGTGAGTTAGTGATTGTGAGTGATTGTGGGTTGAGGCAATGTAAAATGTAACTGTGAGTTAGTGATTGTGAGTGATTGTGGGTTGAGGCAATGTAAAATGTCACTGTGAGTTAGTGATTGTGAGTGATTGTGGGTTGAGGCAATGTAAAATGTAATTGTGAGTGATTGTGGGTTGAGGCAATGTAAAATGTCACTGTGAGTTAGTGATTGTGAGTGATTGTGGGTTAAGGCAATGTAAAATGTCACTGTGAGTTAGTGATTGTGGGTTGAGGCAATGTAAAATGTCACTGTGAGTTAATGATTGTGGCTTGAGGCAATGTAAAATGTAACTGTGAGTTAGTAATTGTGAGTGATTGTGGGTTGAGGCAATGTAAAATGTAACTGTGAGTTAGTGATTGTGAGTGATTGTGGGTTGAGGCAATGTAACTGGGGAGATGGTTCGAATTGAAATGTTTTTTGGCAGTACCCCTTGTCGTGATCCAGGGGGCCTGTACATGAGCTGGTAGTTCTTGTCCTTGTACTTCTAACACAGCAGGTACATCCCTCTGCACAGGGATTTCTTAAATGACCACCACCATCCAGTCTCAGTCTTCCAGCAGAGAGCCATCCTCTTCAATGGGGGTGTCTGGAGGAAACAAGCCCGGATCAGGGTTAACAGATGTGTCTGGTTGGTCCCCTGAGAAGGTCACTGGATATAGTGGGCATAGGTCTGACCGATGTACCCACCTCACTCCTCCAGTATTATCAGCAGGAGTGGCAGAGTAGACTACCCCTGGTGCCAAGGTTGTTTGCACTACCTTGTATAGGTCAGGGCTCCATATGTCCTGAATCTTGTTCCTGCCACTCACAGTAATATCCTTCAGATAAACAAGCAGTCCTTCTGTCAGTGTGGTATCACCTACTTTACTATTGTGGACTTTTCCCCTCTGCTGGGCAGCCTTTCCCAAACGTTGTTGAGTCTACTGGTAGGCAGTGTGGAGGTGATCCCGATGCCCTTCTATCCAGTCCTCTACAGCAATGCCCCATGGTTCTTCCATCCCTCTTTTCCAGCAGGAAATCCACAGAATATGGGGCTCTTTACCATACATCAGATTATAGGTTGACTATGCAGTTGTCTGGTGGACCAAGGTATTATAAGAAAACACTCTCACCCTGGCCATTTCCTTGCGGGTGATATGGAGAGTTGTGACTTTTCTGAATATCATACAGCTGGCAGAACACTTGAATAAGTGCACTTTCAAAGTTCCTGTTCCTGTCCTCTCAGGCACCCCATAGTGGTAGAACCAGTCCTGGACTAGCACCTTAGCAACTGTGCAAGCTTGTTGGTCCTGTGTATACTTCGAGAACACGTCCATCATCACTAGGACATGTTCCCATCCATCGCTCAATTGCTGTAAAAGGGTGAATGCCAATGACCTCCAACAGTCTTGAGGCAAGCAGGCTCCCCATAAAGGTCAGATTCTTGGGTTGGACTGCTTTTGCTAGAGTGCAATGCTCACACTCCAGACACCACTGCTTCACATTGTTTCCCAAACCCGGCCAAAAGCATCGCTGGCAGATCAAGTGGGTGGTCCTCTCCACCCCCTGATGGCCATGCCTATCATGCAGACTAGTAAAAACCTCTCTTCTGAAGAACATCTAGTAACAGGAGCTGTAAGAACTTCTTACCCTACAGGTTGTAAGCTCCACGGTACACAACGTCATCCTTTTCTTCAACCCGATCACATTGCTTTAGGATCTCCACAAACGGCCTATACAGATTACACCTCTCGGCTCCATCTGGTCTATGCCCCTGTCACCAGAACTCCAAAAAACCTCCAACTACCAGGTCGGAAGCCTGCAAAGTAGTCAAGTTTGCCCTGGGCCAGATAGAGAAAGCCACAACAGTATAGTGTGTTGTGCCCCCTTGCAGCGCCTCCTGGAGTTGATGTTCAGAGGTGGAATCTTGCAAGCCATCCGGCAGACGTGTTCCCAAAGCAGCTGCATTTGCAGCATCCCTGGCATCCCTCATGTATTGCCGGGACAGTGCATCTGCATTACAATTCAGCCGCCCGGCCGATACTCGATCTCGAAGGAGAAGGATGCCAGCTGCACTGCCCAATGCTGCTCCAGAGCCCCCAGTTTGCTGTCTGTAAATAACTGAGGGGAATATTATCAGTACTTCCTGAATTTTTCATAGCCCATTTAACAAAAGAACGGTCAAGGCAGTCGTTCATGACTTTTCCTAAATACGTGTATTAAATCCCTGATGGCTTTTGAAAGGCAGGATCACGAAAATAAGGAAGTTATAATTCCACCAATCTAGAAACACCAGAATAGTCATTTTGACTGCCTTTTACAATAGATGTTTTTATTTTGAATACAACCTACAGTATTCTATTTTAATTTTATATACAAGCCTGTTATCTCTACTGGACCTGGCAGCCATCAATTTCTTTGTTTTCTACAAGGAATGCAGCAGGGAAAATATTAGTAGCCACAGCACTTTGGCAGAAACATTTCAATCAGAAAACTGCAAAGCAGCAGGCTGCTGCAGCTCAACCTGGATTCAGTGCTGCACCGAGTGACACACACGCAAAGAGAAAACATATGTTATTTTCATTTTAAATTAAAAAAATATTTTGTTTTTACAGTTTTGTATATATATATATATATACTTGTTTTACGCTTGTTTACACACTAGTTTCTTTTGAAACGTTTATTGTATTATAGTTTTTCATTTTTTGAAGTGCTTCATATGTGGTAAGTTAGAACATAAACTAATGTTTAAGTGTTCATTTAAATACAGTGTTTTGGCTGTGCAGATGCTTGAATAAAACTTTTTGAGTTGTGTTCAATAGTTTGTCTTTAATTTTAATATTGATGTTGTTTCAAATGTAACCCTCACAGTGACTGCCATCGGTGGTTTTAGGTATGAGTATAACCGCGGCAGTTCTAGTGTTAAGGGCTAATTGCTGTAATGTCATGGAGCTATAATTCTCCATCTTCCTTTCGGTTGGTCTCAAGCCCCAACTGGCAAAGACAAGGGGATGTAGCTTACCATCATGTTCCTGCGACGACAGCTCCCAGTCCTTGATGGCTGGCATTGGTTTCCAACACGAAGGATGATTGCGAGGATTGCCCTCCTCGCAATCATTCATCCAGAGGTCATCAGTGATCACCCCGTGGCCTTTCCTTCCCTTCTTGGCAGCTGCTGCAAGTGCAAATATAACAATACTGACTGCAGGCTCTAATCACCAAAAAGACGCTCCATGAACATTCGAAGAGGTCAAATGCGGTGTAGGACACTGTCTTGTGTTGATCTCCTTCTGCCATGGGAACCTGGTTGTATATGCTGGCCAAATCAAGGGTTAAGAAGCCATTAGCACCTGTAAGGGCATCCAGAGACTCCAGGTAAGCAACCCTATGAGTCATGTAATTGAACTGTTAATAATCAACACACATCTTCAGGCTGCCATCCTTCTTTTGGACGAGGACTATAGGGGATGCGTAAGGGTTGCTACTTTCTTGGATAACCTGGCTATCGAGCAGTTGCTTACAATATAAGTTATAATGTAATTCATTTGCAGAGTCAGTGTGATACCTCAAAAAAAAATGCACTGCCGATAAAGAACCTTGTAGAACACGTGTGGTTGTACCGTAGTTCAAAGTAACATTGCAGTTAAAGGCTCTTTTTAAATGCCTACCCCATTACCATTAAAGATTGTGCAATATTTATAGGGATTACTCATGACTTCAAGGTAATGTTGCATTTTACCCCCTGAAAATACATTTTAATCTCTGTTTTAAAATTAGAGGGTAAGTTACTCACAGACCCAAAACCTTACCTGGCATACTGCTCATGAGTCACTGCTCACCCCACCTGTTACACTGGCATCCCTCTGTTAGTTTGAAAAAGTTATTCTCTATTACAGGGTATTTTCATGCACTGTGTTCTGTCAGGGCCATGACCAAAGCTAATATGTATTAACATTGAACTCTGTTTCTATTACAATTACATTGCATGCACATGCAGTAACATTGAGAACAGAATTGGCTATATGCAGTCAGTAATGAATATGCCGATGGGGATTTGAATCTTATGCCTTACTGACACTATAGCCACATTAAGCTTTCCCAACACAAGATTTCATTTTAAAACCATTGATGACAGATGTCGTACATGCAGTGGGTCAGGGAAGTTAATCAGTGTTCATCCAGCTCTTTCATTTGTACAAATAACTCCCTGTACTGCTTTCAGGAGCTGCATTACATATTTAAGTTTTAAGCAGATCACTAATCTCTGAAAGCTTGCGCATGCTTTGAATGTTCCCCAGGATCACCAGTCTCCACCTGGGCAGCGGTATGATTTAGATGTGGTTTTTTTTAATACCTTTGCCATGGGATGTTGCAACTTTGAAGAAGCCTGTGAAGAACACAGCTGTTCATTGGGTATACGGTAACAAGTAATAAAAGGCTTCTATTGGATCTAGCTCTTCAATCTCTTTCAATGGAAGAATACACTGAGACAATGAGAACGTACTAAGAAAAGCAATTCATCTAACAGATGTTCAAAAGCAGTAGAAAAGTCAACATTGCAAAGTTGTCTTTAGTTTAAAGACATGGACGCTTTCCAATTTTTTTTTTTTATGTACTCTAGAAAAGCAGCCAAGCACCTGGACACTTGTGGGATGCATTTTAAAAAAACACCACAGATAATCTAAATGATTTATTTGCAGATTAACACATCAGCAGTACTCAAAGCTGGCAAAGAGTTCTTTTTTTTTTTTTTGGTAGATATTTTGGCCATACTTTATTTAATTTGATTTTGATTTTTGTTCTGCTTATTTAACAAAGAAAAGGTGCTACTGAGTGTCCAGGAGAAAACAGTAAATTCAGTTTTCAATAAAACACATTCAACATGCTTTAATGAAATGCAATAGGGTGTATGTGTTTCTGATGGGCAAAACGTGCAGAGAATGCCAAATACCAAAAAAAAGTATTTAACAAAGCTTAGCTTTTCACACTGTTCAGTGCTTAACTGGACTGCCTGTGGGGCTCACGTGGGCTCTTTTCACACTGTTTTCACACTGTTCAGTGCTTAACTGGACTGCCTGTGGGGCTCACGTGGGCTCTTTTCACACTGTTTTCACACTGTTCAGTGCTTAACTGGACTGCCTGTGGGGCTCACGTGGGCTCTTTTCACACTGTTTTCACACTGTTCAGGGCTTAACTGGACTGCCTGTAGGGCTCACGTGGGCTCTTTTCACACGGTTTTCACACTGTTCAGTGCTTAACTGGACTGCCTGTAGGGCTCACGTGGGCTCTTTTCACACGGTTTTCACACTGTTCAGTGCTTAACTGGACTGCCTGTAGGGCTCACGTGGGCTCTTTTTCCCTGTCTGATACTAGTCGCGTATACCTGACTAAAAATATGTATCTGTTTTCAGAAACCAAAGCCAATAGTGTTCTGAGACACAAAGTGTGTCATTGTTACTGAAACAATATTGTAGGTGCTGGTGCCTTTTATTTACTTTATTATTTTATTTCTAGTAGAAAACTATTTCATATTATTGTGTCTGTGGATCTTTCAGTTTTTATTGAGTTGGGTTTAAGCTGTAAAAGGCACTTACTGCTCTGTCAATAATGGTGACTTACACATGAACCCCAGTATGCACGCTGCAAAAAGGGCAAGGCATAGAAAAGCAGGTGTGGCTGTCTAAGTAGGTAAGGCATAGACGTATTGCTGAGTGACAAATAGAATGCAGCTTGACAGACCTTCACAGGTGTATGACTTGGCTCTGGAGCAGCAGTGCAGGTGGTCCTTATGACAGAATTACATTTACAGTACCCAGGATAATGGTGTTGTACAACGTAAAAGAGTTTGTTGCATTGTTTCTTAAAAATCTATATTTCTTTGCACTTTACAGCATGCAGCAACATAGGGCCGGTGCTAGCATTTACTGGGCCCAGGTGCAAGAGTGTGAAGTAGCCCCCCCCCCCCCCCCCCCCCCAAAAAAAAAAAAAAAAAAAAACTCAACCTAAAATAAATCTAATTGAAGTTTTGTTCCAGAAATGAGTACAAATCATGTGTGATTGTGTGATTTTTAGGGAGTTCAGCTTCAGTTTCTTTAGCTGCACAGGTTTATGTTACATGATTTCAACTCTTAGCTTTTTGGTACAAAAGTCAGGCCAAGTAGCTGGATCATAAAAATCACATAAAGGTGCCTGACTGGGTCCCGGGTTCACAACACATGATTCAGGACCTTGTATTTGTTGTTGTTGTACATTTCAAAAATCTAATTCACTTCTTTCCTCTGGTGCAACCATTATTTATTTTTCTTGGGAGGAAGTTGGCAGTTCCGCTGCCACGCTATACTTCCGTCTCTTGTCGTCGGCCCACTTTTAAACCATTTACTGTACACTTTTTTTTTTAGCATTGTCTGCTTCTTTTGTGGAAATTTCTAGCAGTCTTTTCAGCTTTTTCACTTTGAACAACGCGACTTGTGTTTTGATGGCATATTCGATATACCGTACGTTATGTACTTATTACCACAACTGCTGCAAAATGAGCTTACTTCCACCGAGCACAGTTTTTTTTTTTTTTAACCAATGCAAGTCTATTATGGAAACTTGGGGTGTGATGTAGGAGTTCGCACAGAGAATTAAAGTTGGCTGATAGGCCTATGTGTTTATTTTTTTTCAGAAGTATTTATGATTTTATACCTTGCTGGTAAACTGTTTGTTATAATCTTTATAAACAGAAGCTGTGAAGGAAATGCAACTATAAAGTGCTTTTTGTTCCTCAACTGCTAATGTTTTAGAATTGGAAAATAACAACAACAACAACAACAACAAACAACACACACACACACACACACACACACACACACACATATATATATAGAGTGGTTAATGTAGTTTAAAAAAAAAAAAACTGCTGACACGTTACAAAAAAAAACTGCTGACGTTACAAAACTGATCTTCTGTCACGGTTCCTCAATGAGAACAAAAGATGAATTTGCAGAAACACAGGAGTAAATATTGACATTGCAGCTAACTTTGCCAACAGGTTTACCTTGTTAAAATGCACAATATTTTAAGACTGTCTCTATAATCGGTACGTTTACAAAGTGAAGAATCCAGCAGCATGCTCATTATTTACTCTCGCTTACTTGCCTTATTTTATAATATAAAGTGTGCCGCATTTATAAATAAACACAATGAAAAACAAGCTTTTGAGTGCATGACCCACTAAGTAAATTTACTCCACAAATATGCTTTCTATTGCTTTCATACAAAGTGATCTAGCAGTCAGGTTATAAAAAAAATGTTATTGTATAAAGATCTGTGTTTATAGAAATGCAGAGAATGGGTACTGAAAAATATTCACAGACTGGACATTTTCTTATATGTAGTATTTATATATATATATATATATATATATATATATATATATATATATATATATATATATATATATATATATATGAACCCGTTTTATATCATGATTGCCGTGCAGGCATTTTTGTATCTTGATTGCCGTGCAGGCATTATTCGTGACATAAAGCAGATGATGATATAAACCGGGTTTCACGTTTTTATATGACATTACGAGTGCGAGAATAAAATAAAGAAAACTAACACTGAATTAAAGAGCAGTGTTTTAACACTGAACATCTAGTCGTTCTTTAAATTTAAACAAATGCATATTTACTACAGGACAAACTGGTTTTGTATCATTAACTGGAACAAAACCGTTTGTGTCATTATCTTAAAAAGGGCATGAATTTGTCGACTGATGAGAGCTATCAATTAGGCGATGCACTTGGTGGGGTTTTTTTTGTTTTGTTTTTTTGTTTTGTTTTTGTTTCTTTTTTTCTGTGACTAAGACGATGTTAGAAAAGAAAAAATTAGTGACGTTGGTGTTTTGTAACTAAACTGTACCCCAGTAAGATCGCCCACGCAGCATTTGTCAGGCTGCACAAAATGTCAGTATTCAGCCGAGATGATTATGGGTTGTTAGTTCCGCTGGAAATTAATTATATCCTGTGGTTACTTAGCCACGCAGCATCTGACAGGCTGCACAAAACCTGACAATAAGTGTGTTTGTGAGGTGAGTGGTGAGAGCTGATTTCTTAAAGAAATACTGTGCATGGCGAATGGTTTTTGAAAAATCGTGATAATAAACAGCATAATATTAAGCGATATGATATAAAACGGGTTAATCTGTTTAACTATGCAGTATTTTCACAATGGGATATTAGAGAAGGTTTAAAAATGCCATGTATTTAAATAATAATAATAATAATAATAATAATAATAATAATAATAATAATAATAATAATAATAATAATATTTATTACAGTAAATTACAAGAAAACAACTCATTTATTTGGTTAAATTAATGTTTTTAGTTGGGAAAGAGCCTTTTTTGTGTGCATGTATTTAACTCCTGTTCTTTAGCGTGATGCTAGGAAGATCTGAAGAGTGCTTTGTTGTTTGGATTCTGTGGAAAGAAATCTATAGTGAATAAAGGCAAGTTAAACCTCATTTGCCCCAAAGTCTTTTTTTTCATAGAATCATTTGTTTTTAGAGAACCTAACCCATTTTTTGGTTTATTGATGCATTAGTGCATATGACAATAATTGCAACAATAACCACCTTTATCGCAAATGAATGGAGCTGTCTTTCTATAGAGACTCTCAGTAGCTTGAATGGATCCCCTCAGGTGATGCAGAATTACCTTAACAGTGAGCTCCTGTTACATTGCTTTCTATTGTGAGTTCTGTCCAGGCACAGTGGTTAAAGCACTTCTTCACTCATCTGTTATTAGACCAGGTTTTCTTTATGTACCATTCACTCCAGTCTGGCCATACTTGGTGCCATAATTATCCGGATTGTTCCCTGAGTTGTTGTTGTTCATTATTTGTTAAATCTCTTTCACGGGGGTTACAGGTCCTGGTAAAATGAGACCGACCCGTTTGGATAAATAAATGTCACAAAGTGTCCACAGCGACAACAGCGGCCTGTCGCCGGGCCCAGTGTCTGACACAGCTGAAGCAACACAGAACTGACTGTTTATTAAAATCAAGAAATTTAGGACCTGAAAAACAGAATCAACCAAAACAGTTGCCCTATAATAGTTATAACTGCAGGGTATATCATGTGTACTGAGACAACAGATTTCATTCATTTGGATAACATGTTGAAATTATACACTGGGAATCAGCATAATAAGAGTCAGCAGTAAATTGGGTATTTAAATAAAGCTGAATAAACTTGTACAGTACTGTAATCTGGCAGATGCTTCTGAAATACCTACTCCTTATTAAAATAGCTTTTAATGTTTTTGTATGTTACAGAGTTCAAAGGTTACGGTGATGCATGTGTGTATTGAATTTAGCTTGGCCCAAAATCAAATATAACTATTTCCATTCTAACAAACTGTACAACATAGACGTGAGCAGATAAACACTGATGATCAGACAAATATTCTATGGTTAATCATACATAATTTTACCCCCCCAAAAATAAAAAAGAGTGAAAAGGCATGCTTTTGTATATTAACACAGTTCTTTCTAGTAACTTAGGGTCAGGGTTAGGGTTAGGTGCAGGTATTTATGTAAACTGAAGTGCACAAACATTTAAAGGTAAGTCAGTTCTATGGGTTTTCTAAAGCACATTCTTTAATTGAAGTTATGTTGGTGACAGAAGTATTTGTGTAGGTCTATTTAAACAACTTGTCTTCATGCTCCTATGAAACAATGCTTTTGACACCACTGTGGTTAACCAGCTAAATTCACAAGCTCTTTGGCATCTTAGGGGTGTTATTAATGCATTAAAATAAAATGCAAACACAACAAAGAAAAAGGGTTTTGCTGAGATGATGGATGGCTTGCAGCTTGAGGACAATGCGTTTTTCCCAGGGTGGTCCGACGAGCTTCCAATCGTGTTCATTCATGGAGAAAAATGTACATTTCTGTCACGTCATTAATCAATTAATCATTGAAATAAACACGAGTGTGAGGAATCATTGAAATAAACACGAATGTAATGCAGGGCAGAATGAAATAAACACGAGAGGAGGGGCACTGGAATGCAGGGCAGAATCAAATCATTGAAATAAACACGAGTGTGAGGAGGGGGCACTGGAATGCAGGGCAGAATCAAATCATTGAAATAAACACGAGTGTGAGGAAGGGCACTGGAATGCAGGGCAGAATCGAATCATTGAAATAAACACGAGTGTGAGGAAGGGCACTGGAATGCAGGGCAGAATCAAATCATTGAAATAAACACGAGTGTGAGGAAGGGCACTGGAATGCAGGGCAGAATCGAATCATTGAAATAAACACGAGTGTGAGGAAGGGCACTGGAATGCAGGGCAGAATCGAATCATTGAAATAAACACGAGTGTGAGGAAGGGCACTGGAATGCAGGGCAGAATCGAATCATTGAAATAATCACGAGTGTGAGGAAGGGCACTGGAATGCATGGCAGAATTGAATCATTGAAATAAACACGAGTGTGAGGAAGGGCACTGGAATGCAGGGCAGAATCAAATCATTGAAATAAACACGAGTGTGAGGAGGGGCACTGGAATGCAGGGCAGAATCAAATCATTGAAATAAACACGAGTGTGAGGAGGGGCACTGGAATGCAGGGCAGAATCAAATCATTGAAATAAACACGAGTGTGAGGAAGGGCACTGGAATGCAGGGCAGAATCGAATCATTGAAATAAACACGAATGTGAGGAGGGGCACTGGAATGCAGGGCAGAATCGAATCATTGAAATAAACACGAGTGTGAGGAAGGGCACTGGAATGCAGGGCAGAATCGAATCATTGAAATAAACACGAGTGTGAGGAAGGGCACTGGAATGCAGGGCAGAATCAAATCATTGAAATAAACACGAGTGTGAGGAAGGGCACTGGAATGCAGGGCAGAATCAAATCATTGAAATAAACACGAGTGTGAGGAAGGGCACTGGAATGCAGGGCAGAATCATTGAATCATTGAAATAAACACGAATGTGAGGAAGGGCACTGGAATGCAGGGCAGAATCGAATCATTGAAATAAACACGAGTGTGAGGAAGGGCACTGGAATGCAGGGCAGAATCGAATCATTGAAATAAACACGAGTGTGAGGAATGGAATGCAGGGCAGAATCAAATCATTGAAATAAACATGAGTGTGAGGAGGGGCACTGGAATGCAGGGCAGAATCGAATCATTGAAATAAACACGAGTGTGAGGAAGGGCACTGGAATGCAGGGCAGAATCGAATCATTGAAATAAACACGAGTGTGAGGAAGGGCACTGGAATGCAGGGCAGAATCAATCATTGAAATAAACACGAGTGTGAGGAAGGGCACTGGAATGCAGGGCAGAATCGAATCATTGAAATAAACACGAGTGTGAGGAAGGGCACTGGAATGCAGGGCAGAATCAAATCATTGAAATAAACACGAGTGTGAGGAGGGGCACTGGAATGCAGGGCAGAATCGAATCATTGAAATAAACACGAGTGTGAGGAAGGGCACTGGAATGCAGGGCAGAATCGAATCATTGAAATAAACACGAAACACTGGAATGCAGGGCAGAATCAAATCATTGAAATAAACACGAGTGTGAGGAAGGGCACTGGAATGCAGGGCAGAATCGAATCATTGAAATAAACACGAGTGTGAGGAAGGGCACTGGAATGCAGGGCAGAATCAAATCATTGAAATAAACACGAGTGTGAGGAGGGGCACTGGAATGCAGGGCAGAATCGAATCATTGAAATAAACACGAGTGTGAGGAAGGGCACTGGAATGCAGGGCAGAATCAAATCATTGAAATAAACACGAGTGTGAGGAAGGGCACTGGAATGCAGGGCAGAATCGAATCATTGAAATAAACACGAGTGTGAGGAAGGGCACTGGAATGCAGGGCAGAATCAAATCATTGAAATAAACACGAGTGTGAGGAAGGGCACTGGAATGCAGGGCAGAATCGAATCATTGAAATAAACACGAGTGTGAGGAAGGGCACTGGAATGCAGGGCAGAATCAAATCATTGAAATAAACACGAGTGTGAGGAGGGGCACTGGAATGCAGGGCAGAATCAAATCATTGAAATAAACACGAGTGTGAGGAAGGGCACTGGAATGCAGGGCAGAATCAAATCATTGAAATAAACACGAGTGTGAGGAAGGGCACTGGAATGCAGGGCAGAATCAAATCATTGAAATAAACACGAGTGTGAGGAAGGGCACTGGAATGCAGGGCAGAATCAAATCATTGAAATAAACACGAGTGTGAGGAAGGGCACTGGAATGCAGGGCAGAATCAAATCATTGAAATAAACACGAATGTGAGGAGGGGCACTGGAATGCAGGGCAGAATCAAATCATTGAAATAAACACGAATGTGAGGAATCACTGGAATGCAGGGCAGAATCAAATCATTGAAATAAACACGAATGTGAGGAAGGGCACTGGAATGCAGGGCAGAATCAAATCATTGAAATAAACACGAGTGTGAGGAGGGGCACTGGAATGCAGGGCAGAATCAAATCATTGAAATAAACACGAGTGTGAGGAAGGGCACTGGAATGCAGGGCAGAATCGAAACATTGAAATAAACACGAGTGTGAGGAAGGGCACTGGAATGCAGGGCAGAATCAAATCATTGAAATAAACACGAGTGTGAGGAAGGGCACTGGAATGCAGGGCAGAATCGAAATCATTGAAATAAACACGAGTGTGAGGAGGAAATAAACACGAATGTGAGGAAGGGCACTGGAATGCAGGGCAGAATCAAATCATTGAAATAAACACGAATGTGAGGAGGGGCACTGGAATGCAGGGCAGAATCAAATCATTGAAATAAACACGAATGTGAGGAGGGGCACTGGAATGCAGGGCAGAATCAAATCATTGAAATAAACACGAATGTGAGGAAGGGCACTGGAATGCAGGGCAGAATCAAATCATTGAAATAAACACGAGTGTGAGGAGGGGCACTGGAATGCAGGGCAGAATCGAATCATTGAAATAAACACGAGTGTGAGGAAGGGCACTGGAATGCAGGGCAGAATCAAATCATTGAAATAAACACGAGTGTGAGGAGGGGCACTGGAATGCAGGGCAGAATCAAATCATTGAAATAAACACGAATGTGAGGAAGGGCACTGGAATGCAGGGCAGAATCAAATCATTGAAATAAACACGAGTGTGAGGAGGGGCACTGGAATGCAGGGCAGAATCGAATCATTGAAATAAACACGAGTGTGAGGAGGGGCACTGGAATGCAGGGCAGAATCGAATCATTGAAATAAACACGAGTGTGAGGAGGGGCACTGGAATGCAGGGCAGAATCGAATCATTGAAATAAACACGAGTGTGAGGAGGGGCACTGGAATGCAGGGCAATCAAATCAAAATAAACACGAATGTGAATCAATGCAGAGAATCGAATAAAATAAACACGAATGTGAGGAAGGGCACTGGAATGCAGGGCAGAATCAAATCATTGAAATAAACACGAGTGTGAGGAGGGGCACTGGAATGCAGGGCAGAATCAAATCATTGAAATAAACACGAGTGTGAGGAGGGGCACTGGAATGCAGGGCAGAATCAAATCATTGAAATAAACACGAGTGTGAGGAAGGGCACTGGAATGCAGGGCAGAATCAAATCATTGAAATAAACACGAGTGTGAGGAAGGGCACTGGAATGCAGGGCAGAATCGAATCATTGAAATAAACACGAGTGTGAGGAGGGGCACTGGAATGCAGGGCAGAATCAAATCATTGAAATAAACACGAGTGTGAGGAAGGGCACTGGAATGCAGGGCAGAAACAAATCATTGAAATAAACACGAATGTGAGGAAGGGCACTGGAATGCAGGGCAGAATCAAATCATTGAAATAAACACGAGTGTGAGGAAGGGCACTGGAATGCAGGGCAGAATCGAATCATTGAAATAAACACGAGTGTGAGGAAGGGCACTGGAATGCAGGGCAGAATCGAATCATTGAAATAAACACGAGTGTGAGGAGGGGCACTGGAATGCAGGGCAGAATCGAATCATTGAAATAAACACGAGTGTGAGGAGGGGCACTGGAATGCAGGGCAGAATCAAATCATTGAAATAAACACGAGTGTGAGGAAGGGCACTGGAATGCAGGGCAGAATCGAATCATTGAAATAAACACGAGTGTGAGGAAGGGCACTGGAATGCAGGGCAGAATCGAATCATTGAAATAAACACGAGTGTGAGGAGGGGCACTGGAATGCAGGGCAGAATCGAATCATTGAAATAAACACGAGTGTGAGGAAGGGCACTGGAATGCAGGGCAGAATCGAATCATTGAAATAAACACGAGTGTGAGGAAGGGCACTGGAATGCAGGGCAGAATCGAATCATTGAAATAAACACGAGTGTGAGGAGGGGCACTGGAATGCAGGGCAGAATCGAATCATTGAAATAAACACGAGTGTGAGGAAGGGCACTGGAATGCAGGGCAGAATCGAATCATTGAAATAAACACGAGTGTGAGGAAGGGCACTGGAATGCAGGGCAGAATCGAATCATTGAAATAAACACGAGTGTGAGGAAGGGCACTGGAATGCAGGGCAGAATCAAATCATTGAAATAAACACGAGTGTGAGGAAGGGCACTGGAATGCAGGGCAGAATCAAATCATTGAAATAAACACGAGTGTGAGGAAGGGCACTGGAATGCAGGGCAGAATCAAATCATTGAAATAAACACGAGTGTGAGGAAGGGCACTGGAATGCAGGGCAGAATCGAATCATTGAAATAAACACGAGTGTGAGGAGGGGCACTGGAATGCAGGGCAGAATCGAATCATTGAAATAAACACGAGTGTGAGGAAGGGCACTGGAATGCAGGGCAGAATCGAATCATTGAAATAAACACGAGTGTGAGGAAGGGCACTGGAATGCAGGGCAGAATCGAATCATTGAAATAAACACGAGTGTGAGGAAGGGCACTGGAATGCAGGGCAGAATCAAATCATTGAAATAAACACGAGTGTGAGGAAGGGCACTGGAATGCAGGGCAGAATCGAATCATTGAAATAAACACGAGTGTGAGGAAGGGCACTGGAATGCAGGGCAGAATCAAATCATTGAAATAAACACGAATGTGAGGAAGGGCACTGGAATGCAGGGCAGAATAAATCATTGAAATAAACACGAGTGTGAGGAAGGGCACTGGAATGCAGGGCAGAATCGAATCATTGAAATAAACACGAGTGTGAGGAAGGGCACTGGAATGCAGGGCAGAATCGAATCATTGAAATAAACACGAGTGTGAGGAAGGGCACTGGAATGCAGGGCAGAATGAAATAAACACGAAGGAAGGGCACTGGAATGCAGGGCAGAATCGAATCATTGAAATACTCACGAGTGTGAGGAAGGGCACTGGAATGCAGGGCAGAATCGAATCATTGAAATAAACACGAGTGTGAGGAAGGGCACTGGAATGCAGGGCAGAATCGAATCATTGAAATAAACACGAGTGTGAGGAAGGGCACTGGAATGCAGGGCAGAATCGAATCATTGAAATAAACACGAGTGTGAGGAGGGGCACTGGAATGCAGGGCAGAATCGAATCATTGAAATAAACACGAGTGTGAGGAAGGGCACTGGAATGCAGGGCAGAATCAAATCATTGAAATAAACACGAGTGTGAGGAGGGGCACTGGAATGCAGGGCAGAATCGAATCATTGAAATAAACACGAGTGTGAGGAAGGGCACTGGAATGCAGGGCAGAATCGAATCATTGAAATAAACACGAATGTGAGGAGGGGCACTGGAATGCAGGGCAGAATCGAATCATTGAAATAAACACGAGTGTGAGGAAGGGCACTGGAATGCAGGGCAGAATCGAATCATTGAAATAAACACGAGTGTGAGGAGGGGCACTGGAATGCAGGGCAGAATCGAATCATTGAAATAAACACGAGTGTGAGGAGGGGCACTGGAATGCAGGGCAGAATCGAATCATTGAAATAAACACGAGTGTGAGGAGGGGCACTGGAATGCAGGGCAGAATCAAATCATTGAAATAAACACGAATGTGAGGAAGGGCACTGGAATGCAGGGCAGAATCGAATCATTGAAATAAACACGAATGTGAGGAAGGGCACTGGAATGCAGGGCAGAATCAAATCATTGAAATAAACACGAGTGTGAGGAAGGGCACTGGAATGCAGGGCAGAATCGAATCATTGAAATAAACACGAGTGTGAGGAAGGGCACTGGAATGCAGGGCAGAATCGAATCATTGAAATAAACACGAGTGTGAGGAAGGGCACTGGAATGCAGGGCAGAATCGAATCATTGAAATAAACACGAGTGTGAGGAGGGGCACTGGAATGCAGGGCAGAATCGAATCATTGAAATAAACACGAGTGTGAGGAAGGGCACTGGAATGCAGGGCAGAATCGAATCATTGAAATAAACACGAGTGTGAGGAAGGGCACTGGAATGCAGGGCAGAATCGAATCATTGAAATAAACACGAGTGTGAGGAAGGGCACTGGAATGCAGGGCAGAATCAAATCATTGAAATAAACACGAGTGTGAGGAGGGGCACTGGAATGCAGGGCAGAATCGAATCATTGAAATAAACACGAGTGTGAGGAAGGGCACTGGAATGCAGGGCAGAATCAAATCATTGAAATAAACACGAGTGTGAGGAAGGGCACTGGAATGCAGGGCAGAATCGAATCATTGAAATAAACACGAGTGTGAGGAATACTGGAATGCAGGGCAGAATCGAATCATTGAAATAAACACGAGTGTGAGGAAGGGCACTGGAATGCAGGGCAGAATCGAATCATTGAAATAAACACGAGTGTGAGGAGGGGCACTGGAATGCAGGGCAGAATCAAATCATTGAAATAAACACGAGTGTGAGGAATGGCACTTGAAATAAACACGAGTGTGAGGAAGGGCACTGGAATGCAGGGCAGAATCGAATCATTGAAATAAACACGAATGTGAGGAGGGGCACTGGAATGCAGGGCAGAATCGAATCATTGAAATAAACACGAATGTGAGGAAGGGCACTGGAATGCAGGGCAGAATCGAATCATTGAAATAAACACGAGTGTGAGGAAGGGCACTGGAATGCAGGGCAGAATCAAATCATTGAAATAAACACGAGTGTGAGGAAGGGCACTGGAATGCAGGGCAGAATCGAATCATTGAAATAAACACGAGTGTGAGGAGGGGCACTGGAATGCAGGGCAGAATCGAATCATTGAAATAAACACGAATGTGAGGAAGGGCACTGGAATGCAGGGCAGAATTCATTGAAATAAACACGAGTGTGAGGAAGGGCACTGGAATGCAGGGCAGAATCGAATCATTGAAATAAACACGAATGTGAGGAGGGGCACTGGAATGCAGGGCAGAATCGAATCATTGAAATAAACACGAATGTGAGGAAGGGCACTGGAATGCAGGGCAGAATCGAATCATTGAAATAAACACGAATGTGAGGAAGGGCACTGGAATGCAGGGCAGAATCGAATCATTGAAATAAACACGAGTGTGAGGAAGGGCACTGGAATGCAGGGCAGAATCAAATCATTGAAATAAACACGAGTGTGAGGAGGGGCACTGGAATGCAGGGCAGAATCAAATCATTGAAATAAACACGAATGTGAGGAAGGGCACTGGAATGCAGGGCAGAATCGAATCATTGAAATAAACACGAATGTGAGGAATCACTGGAATGCAGGGCAGAATCAAATCATTGAAATAAACACGAATGTGAGGAAGGGCACTGGAATGCAGGGCAGAATCAAATCATTGAAATAAACACGAGTGTGAGGAGGGGCACTGGAATGCAGGGCAGAATCGAATCATTGAAATAAACACGAATGTGAGGAATCATTGAAATAAACACGAATGTGAGGAGGGGCACTGGAATGCAGGGCAAATCATCATTGAAATAAACACGAGTGTGAGGAAGGGCACTGGAATGCAGGGGCAGAATCGAATCATTGAAATAAACACGAGTGTGAGGAAGGGCACTGGAATGCAGGGCAGAATCAAATCATTGAAATAAACACGAATGTGAGGAATAAATAAACACGAGTGTGAGGAAGGGCACTGGAATGCAGGGCAGAATCGAATCATTGAAATAAACACGAGTGTGAGGAAGGGCACTGGAATGCAGGGCAGAATCGAATCATTGAAATAAACACGAAGGAAGGGCACTGGAATGTGAGGAAATCATTGAAATAAACACGAATGTGAGGAAGGGCACTGGAATGCAGGGCAGAATCGAATCATTGAAATAAACACGAATGTGAGGAAGGGCACTGGAATGCAGGGCAGAATCGAATCATTGAAATAAACACGAGTGTGAGGAAGGGCACTGGAATGCAGGGCAGAATCGAATCATTGAAATAAACACGAGTGTGAGGAAGGGCACTGGAATGCAGGGCAGAATCGAATCATTGAAATAAACACGAGTGTGAGGAAGGGCACTGGAATGCAGGGCAGAATCGAATCATTGAAATAAACACGAGTGTGAGGAAGGGCACTGGAATGCAGGGCAGAATCGAATCATTGAAATAAACACGAGTGTGAGGAAGGGCACTGGAATGCAGGGCAGAATCGAATCATTGAAATAAACACGAGTGTGAGGAAGGGCACTGGAATGCAGGGCAGAATCGAATCATTGAAATAAACACGAGTGTGAGGAAGGGCACTGGAATGCAGGGCAGAATCGAATCATTGAAATAAACACGAGTGTGAGGAAGGGCACTGGAATGCAGGGCAGAATCGAATCATTGAAATAAACACGAGTGTGAGGAAGGGCACTGGAATGCGGGGCAGAATCGAATCATTGAAATAAACACGAGTGTGAGGAAGGGCACTGGAATGCAGGGCAGAATCGAATCATTGAAATAAACACTGGAATGGAATGCAGGGCAGAATCGAATCATTGAAATAAACACGAGTGTGAGGAAGGACACTGGAATGCATGGCAGAATTGAATCATTGAAATAAACACGAGTTTGAGGAGGGGCACTGGAATGCGGGGCAGAATCGAATCATTGAAATAAACACAAGTGTGAGGAAGGGCACTGGAATGCAGGGCAGAATCAAATCATTGAAATAAACAGGAGTGTGAGGAAGGGCACTGGAATGCAGGGCAGAATCGATTTGGCTGTTTTTAAACCTCATATTTGTTAAAGCGCACATCGCACTGGTATGTAGGAGGATCACAATTCATCTCTCCACTGCTGAACTCAGTGAAGATACTATATGGCTAGCCAGTGCTTAAAACAAATACAGATGCTCTAGTAATTTTGGTGTTTAGTTTTAAAAGGCTATTTTGATAAATGTAGGTTTTTCTAGAAAAGCTTTTTTCTATCAAACTATAAACTAAAATTGCAATACCTTCTACATGACACATGCCAGAGAATATAGACTGTTCGGTAATCGCTTGAATTCCTCATTCTGGGGGGATTATTGCTCAAATATCTTTTTTTATTAGCATGTAAAAACCAAATCCTTTTTTATTCTATTTCAAAGGAGAAGTGTTTGGTACAGAGATATTTGTCAAGGCATGTTAATTTTATTAAGGCTCTTTGTAGAACAGACTAAGCGGTAAACATTGTTGGTGTGTGTTCTCCACTGATCAGGGATGTTTACATGCTTGTGAATTGGCACATTTTTGTGAACAGCAGACCTGGGTTTTGCATTATGTGGATGCCATGAGCTGTCAATTACTTGCATCTTCAGAAAATCCTCAGAATCTTACATAAAAATACCAGCTGGCATCTTTCTCAAACAAACAGAAATCCAAGTGCTTTTCTACATGGCTTCAAGACACCAGAGCATCCCTCTGAAAAGCACACAAAGCATTCTCTGCTGCCTGTTTGGGATTGACTGTGCGTGTTGAGATCATTCAGTGAGTATATAGCCAGTTTCATTCAATAAATGGAGCAGTCATTCTTAACTGAGGTTGAGTATAATATGTTTGCATTTGGATGCATTACATGTGTTTTGACTTCATTGGTCTAATATACGGTATGAAATCAAGTTTATTTTTTTTTATTTTCTGTGGTAATTATAAAATAAAACATATGAATAGATGTGGCAAAGTACCTGCCCCTGTGTGTATTTTTTGTTATATGTTGTATGTTAATGTTGGTGTATAGTCATTGGTACACGGGATATAAATGGGTCTGTGTAACACGAGTATTTAAAATGTATGTTTGTATTTAGGCACAAGGATTGCACAGTACTTCACGTGCAAGTAAAAAGTAATAATATATGAGCACGGGGAATTGCACTTTATTAATTCACGTGCAGTTGTACCGCGACTCCAATTGAATGATTGATTAGCAATTGAGTCTCGCTACAGCTGCATAAAAACAGCATTTTCACCCACTCGGGGTTGTGTGTTCGGGAGTGGAGAATGGGGGGGAGAGAGAGAGGAGAAGCGTAATTCTAAATATCAATTGCTACGAGTGCTGGAAGCACCAGCACCGTACTTGTCTTGTGTAGCGTTCGTACACCCTGTTTTGTCAGTGTCTACTCGTTTTGTTTGTCTATTTATTTTGGCCTCACGTGCCGTGTTCTGTTTTTGTTACAAACATTTTATTTTCTGACTGTCTGTTCATTTATTAAATGCTGAGAGAGACCATTCGCTCAGCTCCACCAAACTACACCTCTCTGTTGTTTATTTCCTGGTTCCTGTTTCTGGTCTGACGTCCCCCACTCCGGCCATCTTTGTGACAATAGAGCATAGTTACTGTGGGATTGTAAGCCCAAGCCCGTCCTCATAATGCCCAACCATATAAAGGGGTCTGGGGGAAGTATACCTTGCTGGCACATGGCACACCTTCCACTACCTCTCTGGTAGATCAGAGGGGACAAGTGCAAAATTAATGTACTCAAAACTGAACCATAGAGCACATGTACTGCACTTCTATAACAAGTAAAGTAAATCCATGCACAGTGTTTGTGTTGTAGAAGCTAATAAAAGCATTGCTAGTGTTGTACCCAAACTTGCATTTCAAACAAGAAAGTGGTTAATTTTATTAATGAAGCATATTTTTTCATATTTTGAGTACGGGTAGATTTCATGAATTAGTAGCCTTCCTCATGATAAGATCATGAAAAGCCCAGATCTGATAGTAAACACAAGTTTCACCAAAAATCATTTAACGTTATCACGTTCGTCCCACTTGTGTAAAGCATATACAGTATATATATATATATATATATATATATATATATATATATATATATATATATATATAGATATATATAGATATAGATATAGATATAGTAATAACGTTTGCCTATAATCCATTCTGTGTAAACCACATCATTTGTATTTCTCAGTCTATTTAGGTAAGTTTTAAAATGAATGTCTTTGCATTCTAACAGTTTCATGATATTTCATTTTTATATAAAAATTGTACAACTGTTGCAGGCTATAGTATGTTTAAACGTTACATAGTGAATAATGGGTGAGAAAACAAAATAGCCAATATTGCATCATGCTAACAAGCCAAATACAATACTTGTGTACCTCATTGGCAGAGTTCACTAGTATTTGATTACACAAAAGTGCATATTAGGAAAATATTCTTATAAATGTAATAACTTAATAATGGCAAATAATAATAATAATAATAATAATAATAATAATAATAATAATAATAATAATAATAATAATAGTAAACCTGGCCAAAAAAGCAGCAGTGACCCACTTTCACGTCAAAACTGATTGCACACTAACCCCTCCTCCTTTGAGGGCACAAACGTTCAACTAAACTTGCTTTGTGCCTAATTTGCATCACAAAAATCATTCACTCACTGCTGTAAACACTTATCAGGTTTTTCCCAAAACTGCAGGACTGAGTGTTCCCTGGACTTCTTGAAGCTGGAGGATGCAAAGCATGGCTTTTTCAGCCCACTCTAAATAGTAGGCTCAGATTTGAGCCAGAACAACTTGGAGTTGGAGGAGATGGTTCTATAAGCATGGTGGTACACAGCTTCAATAGAGAGTGGGTTCTATAAGCATGGTGGTACACAGCTTCAATAGAGAGTGGGTTATATAAGCATGGTGGTACACAGCTTCAATAGAGAGTGGGTTCTATAAGCATGGTGGTACACAGCTTCAATAGAGAGAGGGTTCTATAAGCAGGGAGGGAAGCGGCTTCAATAGAGAGATGGTTCTATAAGCATGGTGGGAAAAAGCTTCAATAGAGAGAGAGAGCTATAAGCGAGGTGAGCAGCGGCTTCAATAGAGAGATGGTTCTAAAACAATGATAGGAAGCAGCTTGAATAGAGAGATGGTTCTATAAGCACAGTGGAAAGCAGCTTGAATAGAGAGATGGTTCTATAAGCAGAGTGGGAAGCAGCTTGAATAGAGAGATGGTTCTAAAGGCAGAGTGGGAAGCAGCTTGAATAGAGAGATAGTTCTGTAAGCACGGTGGAAAGCAGCTTCAATAGAGAGATGGTTCTATAAGCAGAATGGGAAGCAGTTTCAATAGAGAGATGGTTCTATAAGCACAGTGGGAAGCAGCTTGAATAGAGAGATGGTTCTATAAGCAGAGTGGGAAGAAGCTTCAATAGAGAGATGGTTCTGTAAGCACGGTGGAAAGCAGCTTCAATAGAGAGATGGTTCTAAAGGCAGAGTGGGAAGAAGCTTGAATAGAGAGATGGTTCTGTAAGCACGGTGGAAAGCAGCTTCAATAGAGAGATGGTTCTATAAGCAGAATGGGAAGCAGTTTCAATAGAGAGATGGTTCTATAAGCACGGTGGGAAGCAGCTTGAATAGAGAGATGGTTCTATAAGCAGAGTGGGAAGCAGCTTCAATAGAGAGATGGTTCTGTAAGCATGGTGGAAAGCAGCTTCAATAGAGAGATGGTTCTATAAGCAGAATGGGAAGCAGTTTCAATAGAGAGATGGTTCTATAAGCAGAGTGGGAAGCAGCTTCAATAGAGAGATGGTTCTGTAAGCACGGTGGAAAGCAGCTTGAATAGAAAGATGGTTCTAAAGGCAGAGTGGGAAGAAGCTTGAATAGAGAGATGGTTTTATAAGAATGGTGGGAAGCAGTTTGTTTCTCACGTGACACAACCAAATGTTAACCAAGGAAAAATCTTCATCAAGGCTTTCTGTAGGTTTGACCTTCAGAGAAGTTAGGGGGAGCTGTCATGTAGAATCTCTGCCTGACTAAGACCAAAGAACGAAAGAGGGATGATTACCAGTTTAAATAAAAAAAAAGTTATTCCAGTAGGGGCTAGGCTTTAGGTAGATCATATGCATATTGGACTCAATTTTCGAAAGGGGTTTCATTTTCGGTGTAAATGGCAAAATCCACTGAATTTTCCACTGGTTAATCCGTAAAAAAAAAAATCCACCTATTTCCTAATGTGATCCTCTGTTTTATCTGCCTGTTGTTCTAAATGAATAAGTAATGAACATTTAAGCTGTTTTATCGCAAAAATAATAGTTCCGGTTCAGTTGTGTTAGCAAATGCTATATAAACACAATCAAAAATTGTACCAAACCAGCAGAAAATGAGTCAAAATGCAAATGCAAACACAAGGACAAATAATTATTTCCATTCAGTCTTACCAATTACTTGTTTAATTAGGACAACATAAAACAAACAAACATGATCGGAACAAATGATGGGAGTTATAGGTTTGAAAGGAGGTATAACTGCAGTGTACAAAAATGAAAAGCAATATTTTTTTTGGATGTACACAAAGGTTTAAATGAATAATTTATCATTTATTTCAGGATGCTTAAATGTTTCTCTACACAGATGAAGACAGGCTTTAGTCTAATTCGTCCTGAAATCTATATATTTGTTTATAATGTAAACCTTTTATATCCTGTTAGATCATTACGTATTCTGCCAAAAGAAACCGTCAGAATAACTAATGAACCAAACTAGCGGAGAGAGTCCTGCAGTGTTTTCCTGCAACTTTAGAAAATACTGAATCAGTAGAAAGAATGGTTGAAATAATGCGATCCTCCAGCGGATCTGTTTTGAAAATAACCCCCAGTATATTTTGATGACTTCTGGTATTCTTAATCTATTCTGAATTTAGTGATTTCCTGTAAATCTGTGCCCCGGTGAGCTTCCATATTTCATGGTAATGCTTGATAATTATGAAATATATCAAACTGGTCTTCTTTCACATCAGGCGTTTAATAATAATACGCTCCTGCACTTGCTTATTTAATTGGTTCTGAACTACCTTTATTGATTTTGTGTTTTATTAAAGAAGTGCCCACCAAACCTAATACTCCTTGGCTTAAAACATGGAAAGCCATTTGTCCCTCAATTCCACATTTACTGTCATTCTCAATCTGGCATTGCCCTTTTCTTTTTTCACTTTGCCCCACACTAGAACTTTTAAAGATCATTGACAGCTGTCTGTACCAAATGAAGACTCAGTCAAGCCTGAAATCTTGTATTGAGTAAAATTCCAACTTATATACACCCCTCTCAGTTTACTGGACCACAGATGGCACTTAATGTCTCTGCAAATCACATTTTCAATCCAAAAGTGCTTGAGAAACTGATATAATTTCTCATTTGATGAGAAACATACTGAAGCATGTATTATTTAGCTGCTGAGATGTTTTCCCACTACAGTATTTTATCTTGCCTGTGTGTTCACAGTCATAGGAATACATGGGTAGTGATATGCAGAGGATAATTCCACCCAATATCACTCTGTTAATGTGTGTCTAGGCCTTAAGCAGCACAATATCACATGTAACATGGGGTGAAACCTACAGCATTGAGAAGCAGGATGAAGAACAGCCCATACTCACAGCAGGATGAGGAACAGCCCATACTCACAGCAGGATGAGGAACAGCCCATACTCACAGCAGGATGAGGAACAGTCCATACTCACAGCAGGGTGAGGAGCAGCCCATACCCACAACAGTGAAACCTACAGCATCGAGAAGCAGGATGAGGAACAGCCCATACTCACAACAGTGAAACCTATAGCATTGAGAAGCAGGATGAGGAACAGCCCATACTCACAGCAGGGTGAGGAACAGCCTATACTCACAGCGGGGTGATGAATAGTCCATACTCACAGCAGTGATATGTTGGTGTGCTCTTCGTGTGTGGGCAGCAGCTGCTCAGTACTCCTCCGCTCATGTGTCAAGGCCTTGAAGCCTTGGTTTACTACGGAAAAAAGTAGAGATTTGCTGCTGCCTAAAGCAACATTATTGGTCAGATAAACCACTCATAAACCTGTTTGAGGTTTTGATCATTGTGACGGAGAGCGAATGAATCTGAATCAACAATCTCCCTCTCGACCGGTGAGGGCACTGTACAACAGGAGCTGCGGGCTTCCTACTGAATGGTTGGGCAGTTCATCCTGGGGACAGTCGGGAGCCGGCCATTCAGGAAGAGGGCGGCGTTACGGTACCTGGAGTCATTGCCCTAGTATGGTGAGCGAAGTTTCAGTCATGAATTGGAGGAGACGTGATTGAACTAGCTATCGGAGGGGTCGGGGCTTAGGGTACTTTAGGGGGACGTGACGCCGTAATTGGTTCCTTGTGTTGTGGTTAATGGGAGGAGACAAGGTCGGAACTCTGAATGAAGTGCTGTGTTTTTGTTTTGGCAGACGGCTGATACTAAGCCGGACCGGCAGCGAGAAGCCAGCCCAGACCTGAACGCGCACGAGCACCAGCACCCAGAGCATGGCACCTGCACCAGAGCACCCCGTCTGGAGACAGGTTTTTGTGTTTATTATTTCGGGACTGCAACCCCTTAGTTTTGTAGCTGGTAATACCCATTGCTGGGTAGAGCCAGCTTTATTATTTGAAACCCGGTTTACAGGCATTAAAGAAACCTGACCGGTAAACTTTGTGTTTTATCTTTGTTGGAGCACCTCCACTCACCTGTACACTGGAGCACTACAAACCACTTTGCCACAATCATTCGTCATGTTTTTTCACCTTCAATTATTTACATTTTGATACATATTTTATTATATATGATCACAATCTACAGCAGGGGTACCCAACCCTGGTCCTGGTCTTCTGGTTTTCATTCTACCCGAGTTCTCAATTATTTAATTTAACCAATTATTTTCTAAATTGGTGCACACTAACATTGTTTCCAGGTGTTTCACCAGTGATGATTTAAAGATACCCAGATACCCTGGAGGGTTAGGGTTGGCCATGTATAGTATAAACAACCACACATGCAAATACAAGCTACTTGAAGCTATTTAATGAATACAGTAATCACTGAAATATTCTAACCACCATTTATTTCCTCAAGAAGTGACTTTTCACTCTCAACATTGTATTGAAACATAGCCTGTTCGCAATATCAGTGTGTAGTTTTTCTAAGTAGCACACTGGCTACAATATTAACTAGAGCAGGGAAGTAAATTCCTTTAAGTCCCAATCTGAGCCATCCTCAGATAGACGAGTATGGAAAGTGCAATGCAGTATGGGAAGCACAGTGCAGTATGGGAAGTTCAATGCAGTATGGGAAGCTCAATGGAGTATGGGGAGTGCAATGCGGTATGGGAAGCGCAGTGCAGTATGAGAAGCGCAGTGCAGTATGGGAAATGTAATGCAGTATGGGAAGCACAGTGTAGTATGTGAAGCGCAGTGCAGTATGGGAAGCACAGTGCAGTATGGGAAGTTCAATGCAGTATGGGAAGCTCAATGGAGTATGGGGAGTGCAATGCGGTATGGGAAGCGCAGTGCAGTATGAGAAGCGCAGTGCAGTATGGGAAATGTAATGCAGTATGGGAAGCACAGTGTAGTATGTGAAGCGCAGTGCAGTATGGGAAGCACAGTGCAGTATGTGAAGTGCAGTGCAGTATGGGAAGCTCAATGCAGTATGGGGAGTGCAATGCGGTATGGGAAGCGCAGTGCAGTATGAGAAGCGCAGTGCAGTATGGGAAATGGTGGAGTTGTTTGTAAAACTTCACTTCAGACCAACATGGACCAAGCCAACAGAAACAAGAGATCTCATGTCCTTGGCTAACGTTAGAACTAAATAATGTAATCTTGAAGTAACTTTAACATATCTTAAAGTCAATTGTGATACTGCCCCTTCTGTTCGAGATATCTTACAATGTACTGTATTAAAGATAACAGTTCTTCAATACTTTGACCTCTACCCTGTGCCTAGCTGTTTTTATGGTCAGTATTTAGATTATATGTGTCGTTAGATATCACTACATGGTAACAATGTCATAGCCGTGTGCAATGGCTGTGTTACAAATGGAAAGTTCATTTTGTAAAGTAAACACACCTTTATGATTCAGAGATTTATTACAAGTAGGGTTCTGAGAACAATAACATGGTCACGCAAATGAAATGCATCAGCGAGTGTATGAAACACTCAAAAGGTCACATTTAATATTGTTTGTTTTCATCTGTACAAAGATAAAAACCAATAACAAAGCCATGCTATAGTAAGCCCATGAATCATATTCTTCATTGGATTCAATTTACCATAAAAAAAAAAAAAAAAATCTATTGTTCGTCCCGTCGCTTCAGAGTTCAAAAGGAGTGCTATATAAGAAATAAGAGGAGTGCTTCTTCCAAAGCTTTATCAATTGAGATGGTATGTTATTTGTCCTATGTGAATGGGGAATCACTGTAAGCCCGGGGTAGTGGCTAAGAATACTGCATACCTACAGGTGGGATAGCATTAGTGTCTCCCCAGCCTGTAAATTGTCTTTAAAAGCGATGTGCCACGTCTACTCCTCCCTATTTCAAGTCTGCTGAAGGTGGGCATGGCTGTAGCAACCCTGGCTGAGATACTTTGTAGAAAAATGACTATAGCGCACTGTACAGCACTTGTAAATGAACAGGGCCGAACAGTTCACCAAAGCCTTGTAATATCCCATGCATTCGAATGCAATACATCTTGGATTTTATAGCCGCCATTGTTTCTCTGGTGTGAAAGGTATTTTAGCTAATGATGTTGAGTAAGGAAATATTACATGCTCACAGTACAGGTGCCAGCTTGGGCATACCTTATTAGTATGGGAGGGGCCATTGCTTGTTCTGTTGTATTAGCATGCAGTATGTCAGTCAAAATATATTCTTACTTGGAAGCCAATCAACATTTTGTTTTAAATGAAAAAAATCTTGCAAAGCCCCATAGATCCGTTTTTACAAAATATCTTGCAGTGTTGTAATTGCCCTGCCCCCTGGTTGTACTTTATGTTTCCTAGTGGAAAAGTTGAACCACATTTAATCCAAACAATTAGATAACACTGGATTGATTTAGGCAGACAAACAGCAAGAATCCATATAAAAAGATTAAAACACTGCAGCCTCATCAGATGCTGCACACCTGCACTACAGCACTGTACAGAATGTTATATGTGTTTAATGGGTTTGTTTTTATTCTTCAGCACAGTCTACACTAAAATTAATGTGACTGCGCAATCTGTGCTGCCAGTGAGGCAGCTGGCTAGGCAGTTTTGAAACTTCCACATTTGAATGTGTGTACTACTGACACATTATTTGGGGGAAGGTCCTTTGAAATAAGTGACTAAAGTATTATTTTTTTTTTATAACATTTCTATTATTAGCTAATCCTGCTCAGTTTACAGTACAAAGAGATTTCCATCTGAGGTTTATTTGAAGGAAACACAGCATAGTAAACTACATTACCACCCTATAGATGGCAGCATTTTGCTTTGCTGAGTGTCAAACAGCACACGTTTATCTCTTTTGTATGTTTCCTGGCTTTAAAGCATATTGTTATTTTTTCATTGTTTATAAGGCACGTTATTTGTTGTTATTCTCCATATGTTTCAAAAGAGACATTAATTATGTTTAGTTTTTAAAAGATGAATAAAGTTTCATATCTATTGTATTCTGAATTATACCACATGATGATCAACGGCCCATTGCTTGTTCAACAGATGTTCTTTAGTATCCTCAAACATACAGAACAAGGTCTTGTTTTTCTGTCTTGTCAAGTACAGTATATGCCACCTAAATATATGTTAAAACAGCAGCTCAATGCACCAGAAGAGTAGTAAGCAAGTGGAATACCTGTGGGTTACCCAAAATAGGATTAAAGTCTGTCTCCCTCAGGCCAAGAGGGGAATCTACTGTGTTTCTGTTTGCACTGGTAGAACTTGTAATTATAGCATAACAAAACATGCCATCGATGTTTTCACAATTCTATAATATTTTAATTAATGGGAACACACACCTAAACATACACACACACACACACACACACACACACACACACACACACACATATATATATAGTCGCAAAAGATGTTTAAAATAAATAAATACAAAATTAAATTGCAGATATAACTGTGCTTTCCATTTTGTGTAAGAGTCAAACAAGCATGCTATTAAAAAACCAAGGCATGATTTCATCACCAGCTTAAAATGAATGCATAATAAAAACAAGAATTTAATTATGCCATATTTGCCAAGAATTAAAAGGATAATTAGGCTCATCCCTTAAAAGCGTTAATCTTTTGAAAGGCCCTCGGCTTTCTTCATCTGATTTTACAGTCACTGTGGGTGTATTGAGGTACTGCTTTTAGGTAGCCAGAGAAAAAGTATTTAATTAAAGCACAAAGGGGTCTTACATTTGCCAATCCCAGAGTACATAAACAGCTGAAGGTGCTGTGCGTCCTACCTGTTTAAGAGAGCTCATACAGGTACAACAGTGAGTCATTGGCTGCAGTCTACTGACAATGCACCAGCTTACACTGCTTCTGATGGGGCTGCATTACAGTGTATAGTAGTTTTGAAAAATGCTGTTGTTTTTTTTTTTTTGGGGGGGGGGGGGGGGGGGGTAATAGAACATTACTGCCTCTCATTCTATTTATTTATAAGAATGTTAAGAATTAGAGGGCAAAGTGCTTATTCAGAACAGTTGCACATCCAGGTTCTCCCTCATCGTTCTATTATTTAAAGTGAATGAATAGTTCCTTTCTTGTATATGTGTAGTCTGTGGTGCACACAAGCCAACACTGGGAAATACACTGCCCTAAGATAGAACATGCTGTTACGAAACAGGCACTGTTTAATAGAACTATGATGTTATTGAAGGAACGTGGTGTATAATATGTTATAGAAATTAAAAAATAACCAAATCAGACTTAGTATCATTTGAATTGCAGTCTACCTTTTATATTGACGCTTACAAAAGAAAGCAGCATTCTTATTTGGTTTATATTGATAGAAACTGATGCTTACATATAAAAAAAACAAGACAAAATGACAAGTATCTAAACATTTATGTCAGTAAAATGTTGAATAGATCTCGGTTACTTCGGGGTGTATATTTAACTTCTTTTCTTAGGTTTGTGTCTCCTGTGTTGCTCATCCGTAAATCTCTTGAGCAAACATTAGCTAAATCATCTTGCATTCTTTCCTTTAATCCTTTCAAATAAACCAAGAGAAATGCAGAAGGGTGATGTGTCTCAGAAACACTTTGAAGCACAGTTCATGGCAATGTATCTGTTAGTTACTGGGCAAGAGTAAGACAGTGTTCACGATATTCACAAAGCATTGTCCACCATGCTGCTTTTTGCAGCTTGGTCATTTATATTGAGTATACCTTGGAGAAGATAGATTTGGAGTCACATTTATGTGAAAAAAACATACAGTAACTGCACTGAGCAAGAAAGTATTTAACATTTCATTTGCAATACAAAAGCAAAGAAGATTTTTACTTTTCAACTTGATGAAATGAAGTACAATGAAAAACAAACTGCTAAGTTCTGAAATTAAATTCATCAGTTATCGTTGAAACATTGTGATTACTAGTGTTAACCACAATTTAATAAGAGTATAGAAATGATGACTTTTCTGTTCTGTTTTACTTGTAGTGGTCAAAAGAGGAATCTCGGTTGGTTGGGGTGGTACACGATTTCACATCTTAGGTGCAGAGTGAGTAAATGGCTCCTGCAATTAGAGTGTATAGGAAACCGTGTTCAATGGATATAAGGTGGACCCTCTTAAGGTTGTATTTGACAGGTGATCGAGTAAGTTTTTTTCCAATGTTATTTTTGTTGTTGTGCATCTCTTGAGCAAACGTTTTACAGCATTCAGTCCTTCCATGGTGGGACTTTAAGGAGCACAGCAGCAGAGACGTTATCTGTGTACTTTTCAAAGAACACATGGAAAGGCAATTACTTGCGGTTGTACAAAAGATTATTTGTACTAAAAGACTATTTTTTGCTTTGAATAATTTTCCAAATATAAATAATCAGATGTAGTACAAACAAAAACGTAATTAAGTCATGTCATTGTTATTAGATCCACTTACAAAATGAAATGTGCTCTGGGACAATTGTAGATAGTCTAATTTAAAACATTCCCAGTGTTATAAATAACATGGTTCATGTCAGTTGGGATTGTAGTCTGTTACTGACATAATCCCAAGCAAAAAAAGGTCAGCTGTTAGCCTTTTACATGTCAAATTGGCATTAAATGATCCCTTCTTGAATAAATAAACCCATAATGGTAAGACTAACTATTCTGAATTACAGTTCACTGGTGCATTACTGTTCCAGCAGTTGTGGTCTCTTACCCTGTTTGCTGAGTTACAGAGGATTTGTTGACAAGTTCTACTTGAGCAAATTGTGTTTAGACAACAGTATATTTCATTCAGGTCTTTAGCGCTGACTAGGCCAAGGTCAGTTTTATATTCTACTGAAATCATAAAATGACACTCGAGATAAACAGAATGTTTACTCTCTCAGTGTGAGCTGAAGCTGATATGTAAATTCAGCCTTATTCTTTCATCCAATTTGCATTTACCCTCTTAACCAAACACTACAGGGCTCCAATTCAAACAACTTTGATGATGGTCACCCCTTTATGACCGATTGCTATATCAGGAAGGGGAAGAGCAATTTAGATTTAAATGAAAGAGCACAGCATAAAAGCTATCGCCAGGCAGTTAACGATAATTGGATGAACTTTTCAAAGCAATGGATGTGTTTTGATGCTCCAGTGCCTGACTTGCGATGGCAGAGCTGATGCCTTCTTGTTATTCTCCTTTTATCTGCTGCAAGCAGACGTTTTCTCCACCATCTATTCCTGGCCCTATTAATCAAACAATCCTAATATGACTCAACAGCATTTCAGGAGTTTTGGAAAAAGAAAAAAAAAACACAAATCTTGCAGTTGAACTATAAAAAGGCTACAACAGACTGCTGAATTTAAAAATATTTAACCCTTTTCTCCTTTATATGAATTTCAATGCTAGGTATTTAATACAAATGACTATAAACAACCAAAGAATTTAACTTTTCAATCGATGCTTTTCCAATCTGTACTGAACAGTGGCTTAAATTTTGATTGAAGTTTTTTTTTTTTTTTTTTTTAACAGATTGGTAAACAATGAAAATAAAGGTGCACAGCACTAGGCAATGAGTTACTTCTTTTTGGTATTTGTACAGATCAAATTGTAATCACTGTGAAATACAATATTCACTAAATTTGATACAATGAACACGGAAACTTCTGAGTTCTGGGAGAAGCAGATAAACGTGCATTCCAAGTTGTATTGAAGTTCACATTTAATTTAAGCAATTTTAAGATGCTGTCTGTTTACAGTAAACACGTTTCAGCAGCTGCTATAGTCATTGGAATAACGAAAAGTCGTCAACACAGAAAAAATAGAGCAATTGCAAAGTTTCCTCATGTGTCCACTTGTCTGTTGCCAAAATGGAAAGTGAAATCAGGTGATTAGAAAATGCAATATCATTGGCTGAACAAACACAGGCATGTAGAAAATTGGTCAAATGAATGGTTGAAAATAGAGCAGTCTATTATAGCAACTTGGTTGCCAATTGAAAAACAAAAACAAATGCTATTATCATATTTATTATTATCTATAATCACTAGCCCATTGCTTTTAACTGCCATTGGAAGTGAGGTATCTTCAACTGTATTACACAGTCAATACAAGGACATTTTTTATTTTATTGTATAAGGTTACCCTTATATACAAAACAGATCGCCTATAAACTACAAACCAGTCAGTTACAGATTTGGCAACATTCTTGTTTCTAGATTCTTTGTTTTCGTGTGATTTATATTGATAGTATATTGTGTCTCTTTGCAAAAGAGATTACATTCTGCAGAACCACTCTTCTCTTGCCTGAACTTCATGAGATGATAGACCTTACTCAATTAATCAAAAAGGCAGTGGATCTTATTAACACCATCAACACTGCACTGTACTGAACATCCTATTCAAATGCTCTAAAGAACTTTGTTGCTTTGGGTTATCCCCGTTGCTGGATAAAATAAATAATAATGTTGTATTTATTATTCATATTGATGCAAACTTTGAAATAAAACCTTACTGTACCGAATTACAGAAGAATGTTTGATAGAAAATCTTACTTGCCAAAATCACAAACCAAGTAGAATACATTTAAAAATGAGAAGTGAATGAAAGTTCCAGGCCAGTAGGGAAAGAAGCAGGGCTGTGCTGACACTCAGAGTAATTCCCTTTGAGATGCTGGGTATTAAATGGAATGAAATGTATTATTTACTCATCACAAAACAAATTGCCCCCTTGGTTGTGATTTAATATAGAACCTAGAACCTAAAACCACTCCTATTTTATCTGTGATAATTTGTCTTACCTTTCTTTTGTCTTTTGATATAAAATCATTTTGATTTCACTTAGCTTGTTTCCTTAGAATTGTGTTATCTCTGCAATGAATTCTGGGATTGTTGTCCTGGGCAAGATTTAACCACGGATTAAACGTGACGAAACAATGCACATCCCAGTATGCACTGCACGGGCTGTTAAGCGAGGTCCATGGCAAGGTCAGGTGCAGGTGCCCAATCAGTTGCTCTGTTCTATTTGCTAGTTTCACAACACTCTTTTGTTTCACAGCATATTTTTGGTACGCCTGTAAAAATATCTGTGCCCCGGGTTACAGGAGAATTTTCATTCCAAGCATACTTGCAGCCTCTTTTAATAAGGGTACGTTAAATGTGTGTTGAACAAATATTTGGTTATTTTAATAAACAGCTTCAGTGGAAATGTCAAACTAAACCTGCATTAAACAAGCAAATATCAGTTGACTAGGGCCTTACGTCCCTTAAAAAGAAGAGACACCACCACAGATAACCTTTACACCTGTAAACATTTCTGTTTAGTTATTACTAATAATCCTGTAGTAAACTACATAAACTATAAACAAAGATTTAGCAACGTTCTTCTCTGAATCCTTTATCTCTGGTTGTTGTTAGGGATGCTCTGTATCTCCACCTATTGGCAGACTCCATAACATATTGTGACTATCTATTTGTTACTTTGAAGCTAAATATACTTTCAAAAAAGTTGCTTCTTACTGGACAGGACATCATTTTGTGGTAACTTTGGTATTTTTATTTAGTATAATTTGCATCTTCTCAATATACTGTTTTGTTCGGCGATTACAGCTGCGCATTGATTTACAGGCTGTCAAAACTCATAGTTAAGGCCGCTGCCTGGAGACGTCAAATGACGTTGATTAGAGGGAAAGGGTTAAGGTCTTGTCAGTTGCCAGTTGCATCTGTTTCTTGCCTTGTCTTCTTTTAAAACTGATGTGTTACAGCCTTTGCAAGCTGTGCAGCTGCTGGTGTCTGCTCAGCCCGCACCGCTATTGAGAAGTTAACAAGTTGAAGACAAAACAAGTGACAAGACTAAACAATGGCAGGGTGGAAAAAAGGGTCTGTCTTTAAGGAGCATCCTAATTCTTCTTCCAGTAAGAGATAGAAGGATGGGAACGCTGACTCGAGCCCTCGCTAGGTAACTGAAGGTTTGTTGTTTGGAATGTCAGCCCCAGTATGGCTTGTATCCTCCAGTCCTGAGCCCATAACTCACGCCGTGAATGCAGAAAGGGTCCTAGCTGCCTTTAGTGCTCATTTTATATCAAAAAGGCTCAAGCAGAATTTTATATTTTAGTGTGCCTGTCAAATGGCTATCTAATTGTGGCAGGGCTGCAGAGGGAATAGATATCGTCCTTTTTCTGGCGGCTGCAAGTATTTCTGCTATTCAGGAAGTCAAAGGATGCCACACACATTCTGTTTGTTCAACATGAGCAAACAGATTGTAAACTGGCTGATAATTTTTGTACTGACAATGTCATTTACAGCTGTCAGCCTTTTGTCTGCCGTGTTTGCTTTATTCAAATATGAACCAAGTAGACCTCCCTTCCACTGCTTTCTTCTGCATTAAAATCACATCAATTCACTTCCATTCCGTCTTATCTGAAATTCATTGGAGGCAATCACTTGGTTGAATGCTTTGGTGTTTCCATGGAGACGAAAGGTCTAGTGTGGACTTCAGGAGGATTAGGAACTTGTAAGATTTAGGTCTTGAAGTACACAGTTTCTTTGTTGTGTTTTTCATTTGATTTTCAGGGGCAAAATCATTATTACTTCTAACAAACATATTTGCATTCACTTGTTGCAGTGAGCTATATATAGGTTATAATTTGTGTTTGAGTCCAATCAAGCTCTACTCCATGTATCAAGCTGAATTCTTTGTAGTGAAACTATGACAGTGCATGTGGCATGCAGCATGTGTGTACCCCTGTGGCACTGTATAATAAATTCAGCAGGCTGATTGGGATCCAGCTGCTTCCCATGGTGTCTCACACAGTTCTTGAAACATCTCCCATTGTGTTTCAGGAGGTCAGGGCACGTTGTGTTGAGTAATTCACATGGAACTGTCTGTCTGGAATCCACTGCACATGTTACCATTTTTTGGCTCCTGGCAAATTTACTTCAGGTTTAAAGTGCTTTGTAGAAGGGAAAATAAAATGTGACAGGCCCTACTTTAAAAGAGTCTGAATAACAGGTGGAAATTGAAATTAAATATAATTATTACTAAGTTGTGTTTTTAGTTTGTTTTTTAAGTGGCTGGGTATGTCTAAGTTAGTTTGAAGCTTACTCTGTAGGAGTAGTTTTATATTACAATACCTTGTTAAAATGCCTCAATTTATAAATCCACAATTTATAAAGTTACTTCTACTGTTGCAAAATTAATTCTACAGCAGAGCCATCAAATAAACCTGACTGTACACATCGCTGAGTTCATCTGGTCTCTCCATCACCTGACACATCAAAAGATCTTATCTCTAGTTCCCAATTATGTGTTTTCAAATATATAGATACGTAGTATATATATATAGTATATATATATATATATATAGCTATATATATAATATATATATATATATATATATATATATATATTATATATATATATATATATCACACACACCCACACACACACACACACACATTCACACACACACACACACACACACACACACACACACACACACACACACACACACACAAACACATTTTACTTGTTAGACTTGGCCCCTTGCATGTTAGATGTATAAAATGTCATCATTAATTACGGGAGAGAAGAAGTTTAGTTAAAAGTGGATTACATCTCCCAGAGTGCAGTAGAAAGATAAGGAACCAGGTGGGATTGACAACCCAGTACCACTGCTGTGTGAGACGGAGAGAGACAGAGACTCCACGCTTCTTCTTTAGAAACAACCCCAGCACCCCCATATAAAGTATTTATGACATCACAATCAAAAATAACATGGTTTATCTAGTAAAATATAATATATACCCATAACTATTATTATGGATATATATTATTATTATATTATTATTTATTATTGATTATATTTCACTTATTTAGATGTGGTTTCACTAAACTTACAACATAATGTGCACACCACCTTGTGATGTAAGAGCCTGTAATTCGTCGCGAGGCTTATCTGTAATTCTGACATAATCAACGACATTTGATCCAGGTGAAGCTGTACCATAATCATTTACCTATAATAAAATCATACGCTGCAGCTGTGCATAATAAACCTATAATCATACAGCTGTGCATAATAAACCAATACACAGCTGTACATAATATACAGCTGTATAATCATACAGCTGTGCATAATAAACCTATAATCATACAGCTGTGCATAATAAACCTATAATCATACAGCTGTACATAATAAACCTATAATCATACAGCTGTACATAATAAACCTATAATCATACAGCTGTACATAATAAACCTATAATCATACAGCTGTACATAATAAACCTATAATCATACAGCTGTATAATAAACCTATAATCACAGCTGTACATAATAAACCTATAATCATACAGCTGTACATAATAAACCTATAATCACAGCTGTACATAATAAACTTATAATCATACAGCTGTACATAATAAACCTATAATCATATAGCTGTACATTATAAACATATAATCAAACAGCTGTACAGAATAAACCTATAATCATACAGCTGTGCATAATAAACCTATAATCATACAGCTGTGCATAATAAACCTATAATCATACAGCTGTACATAATAAACCTATAATCACACAGCTGTACATAATAAACCTATAATCATACAGCTGTACATAATAAACCTATAATCATACAGCTGTGCATAATAAACCTATAATCATACAGCTGTACATAATAAACCTATAATCATACAGCTGTACATAATAAACCTATAATCATACAGCTGTACATAATAAACCTATAATCATACAGCTGTACATAATAAACCTATAATCATACAGCTGTGCATAATAAACCTATAATCATACAGCTGTACACAATACACCTATAATCATACAGCTGTGCATAATAAACCAATACAGCTGTGCATAATAAACCTATAATCATTCAGCTGTGCATAATAAACCTATGATCATACAGATGTACACAATAAGACAGTAAACTTCCAGGAGTTCTAATACAATCTGTAGGGCTGTAAATGGCTGCGACTCATAATAATAATAATAATAATAATAATAATAATAATAATAATAATAATAATAATAATAATAAAATACCCCTTACTTTTTCTCATTTTTTTCTAATGGAAAATGTATAATTCAATCACAAAGTAAGAAGCCTGCATTGATTTGGACATATACTAAAGTAAAAAACTTTTCTAGTTGTAGTTGTGGGGGTAAGACGGCTGTAATGTCAGTTACAGATCACTGTGGGTTCTGAAACAATCATTAACCTTCCCAGAACTCTGAAACTAAACTCTCCTTGGCCCTCAAGGATGAGGGTCAGGGTGAGTGCTAAGATAAGATAAGCAGAAAGGTGCTCCTCAAATTAAACCATCCTGACCTTTACCCCTAATCCTTTGTTTTTGGATGGAGGTTTTGAGGAAATTCAGAACATCTCTTTGTTAGATTGCGCTAAATCAATCTATATAATCTTTACTCTTTGATTATACATATAGATAAGTTTTTAATGTGTCTTGACCTTCCAGAAACAAGACCATAATAATTGTTCTCTCGCCATAGGGAATAAGGATAGCCTAAAACGAGGCAAGCGTCTTTCACAGTGTGGCGATGTCATCCATGAGTGTGGTAGGCAGGTGCTTATAGAGGGAACTGCTTTGTTGGTGCTGCTATGTAAGCTTGACTCCATTAAATGTCTATCTTTGTGCAGGGAAACAGAGTTTTGTTACTGTCTCTGTTGTGCTGGATGAGTCGCTGTTTGGTAGTGGGTGGCACTGCCAATTCAGATGTGTTCATTGTTGAAAGAGTAGCTGATCAACATGCACAAACCCAACACTGAGGGAAACCAAATGTATTTAAAATGGCCCCAAGCAAACAGCCTTCGACTAAATATATGCAGTAGGAGTGTAACAGTGTCCGGTATACTGGTAATACATCCCGTCAAGCCCACTTGTGACCAGTGCTGTAGTGCTACCAGTATACCCCCCTTGAGAAAATGATAGAAGCTGTACAGCTACATTCCTTTTACTCCCATTTAAAAATAGGAACATCTTTTCCATGGTCCTGTTATGTTTAAGGGTGAGACCTAACAATAGTTGAAATAAATAAAAATATTTTGACTACTTTTTTTACTGCTGAAGAGAGTGATTTTCAGTTATACATACTGAAACCATACAGCTGACTGCTGTTAGTGGATAATTGGTACTGCTGATGGCACCGTGGAATTAATATTCTGTAAACTGCCTAGGTATGATCGCAGTCTCATGAAATGTGAGATGCAAGTAAAGGTAGCCTCCTCAGACACCCAGCTGCCACCAGCACCCAAAACAATCAATACGGATTTGCATTTTGCTATTTACCAGTAGACAGACAGCTCTGTTTATGCCAGCTTTTTTTTCACTAACAACACCCAAAGCAAAAATAACAAGAGCTGTGCACTTTGGTGAGATGCACAAAACTGCAATCGAGCCGGGTCCGAGCTAATGCCCCAATCAAACAGCACTGTTGTGTTAGAAAGGTTAGTGCCATCAGTCATGTCAAGCACAGGGATAGTGGAGCAGAGAAACAACAGCGGGCATGAAGAACTGGGGCTTTTGAGCCACTATGAACAATAAAGAGGGTACAGATAATAAGCATGGAATTCATTTTCTATTTGATTTTATCTGACACACGCAGTAGAAGGGCTTTTGTTAAAGTATGGGGTATTTTGGGCATGAGAGATCCATTCATGGGAGCTCCATTCAGAAGAAGGTACAGGCTGTGCTGGCTAGTTCCTCAAAATGCTTTGCAAACACTATATCCCAACCCTCTGGAGTACTAAATCTTAAGCCTATATGCTGTATAGTTTCTTTGGTCCTGGTGTTGACATAAACCTAGGGTTTTAATCAAGTCCAAGGGTCATATATAAGTGCTAAAGGAAAGACAAAAGATTTTAAAGGGGAAAAAAAAACAATTCAGTCTTTTCTTTAACTCTGAAAAAGGGCACCAATTGTACACAGACATAGACAAGCTGGGGCTGATAGTGACTAAACACACACACCGAAACAGGCAAGTGCCTCTTGCAACTCTTGGTAAAGCACAAAAGTCACTGGAAGCATTGGAATGATTCATGTCCACCTTTGTGCCCTCCAACATTCTGGCAAACCATATTCTCAATAGAGATATCTATCATTATTCACTGTGTTTTTAATTCCATTTCAGATATCTTTTCAACCCGCTATCTGTAAATAACTTCAGTATGTGTCACACATTTAAAGATATCCCTGGAATGACTTTAAGATATCCCTAAACTCAATTTCAGATATGCATTTGTAGAAGCAATATCTTAAGTATGTGATCTGTAACTTGTGCAACGTGGCTTTAAAATTGTCTCCCATTCACTGGGATGGAAACAGCTTTTGTTGGAGACATAAAGACAATTCAGTTTTATCTTTGGCTTGGCAAGATACGTTTCCCTATACAGCATGTCCATATTTAAAACTTAAATGTCCTATTGTATAGCTTCCACAGATCTACTGCATACATCGCTATAGCTGTTGTACCTTGAGCTGTCTTGCCCATTTACAAATGGTATTTTCAAAGACCGTATCAACAAAGCGCCATGGCACAGTTTGCTAGTTATGTCTGTCGTTGCTATTCATGAAAGTCTGTCAGCAACTAAATAGCATAGTAACAATCTCTGGGGTAAACGGCGGGTCGTGCCCAGCCTCTACCCTGTTATATTGCTGACGTGACCAGGATCTCATAGGTTGCCTGCACTAATCGCCCACGTTAAAGGGGGAGTGTAACAGATAGTGTTGTGTGATACACTGCCATTACAGATTCTATACCCCATCAATGAGATGAGAGTTAATTGCACTCTTAGTTAGAAGATGTTACATTTCGTTATGCTAAAATCGGTCTGGCATAGAGAACAATAGGGAAGGAAAGGTGGTAACACTTTATATGACATGTCTTTAATGAGTGTGTATTTACATAGTAATTACATAGTGCATCCTAACCCTAACCCTAACCCTAATTAACCCTAAACCCTGAGTACATTTTTACTGTGCACAATAACATTGTAATGATGTGTAAGTACACATGTATTTACTATGCAAATACCCAGTAATTTGATACAAAATGTAAAGTGTTACCAGAATGGTTGCTTTATTATCTAAACCTTTCCTTATACTATATTTGTTCTCATGATGATTAACTTTATGAAGATATATAGGACAATGTCTTAGCTGATGTTTCAATTATACTCTTTCTTTATCAGATACATGGTCAGCCACGTGACAGGTACATTGAAGAAGAGTTAATGCTCTTCCCAATTCACCTACTTGTTTTTAAAAGTCCTTTTGCAAATCTAAAGGTTCTCGAAGAACTCCTTCCTAATCTTTACTTTGTTCTCCTACTTTCTAAATTAGGCCTAGGATCTAAATTCCACATCTGCCTGGGTGCATCCTATCAGCACTATAATATCATCCTTGTAAAGATGACATTCAAGGGTACCTCTGATATTAAGTAAATGTACACCAGAAGTGGATCAGCAGTAGATTTTTTACATGCAGTTCTAGTCTGAACAGCTATGTCTCTTGCCTGCACAAATCCTATTAAGCTCTGAATACCAAAAAAAATATCTTCTCTTCCAAAGGGTTAGCCTTGCCATCAATGGCTAGTAATTAGACTGGAGGCCTGCCTGGTGATCACCTGTAACTCTTCCAGCATTGAGTTCCTGCTGCAAAGAGTCTGCTCATATTGATCTTATTGAAATCTTAGACACCATCTCCAGTCAAAGAGTGGCTTACAGGTCTGTGTAATTGAGACCACATCACTGATATGGGCCATTATCTTTTCACAGCTTTTCACAGAGAGGTCTGCCAAAGGTCTTAAAAGGTGAAGTGAGGGTATAAATGCAGAAGAGCTCGGCAGGTGAAATTCCCATTAGCATGTCCAGTCCCTTTCCTGCAGTTATAACTAAACATGTGTTACCTGCATGACGGGGTTTCACAAGAAATACAATATAACTGAACATGTGTTACCTGCAATACAATTATTATTAACCAAACGTCTACTGTATGCTGTCCAGACAGAAGGTTGTACCTCTTCATCAGTCTCTGCTTCACTGAACAGCTGTGTGCAGTTCCTTAGCAGATACACAGGTCCCTGCAGCTGTGTGCAGTTCCTTAGCAGATACACAGGTCCCTGCAGCTGTGTGCAGTTCCTTAGCAGATACACAGGTCCCTGCAGCTGTGTGCAGTTCCTTAGCAGATACACAGGTCCCTGCAGCTGTGTGCAGTTCCTTAGCGGATACACAGGTCCCTGCAGCTGTGTGCAGTTCCTTAGCGGATACACAGGTCCCTGCAGCTGTGTGCAGTTCCTTAGCGGATACACAGGTCCCTGCAGCTGTGTGCAGTTCCTTAGCGGATACACAGGTCCCTGCAGCTGTGTGCAGTTCCTTAGCGGATACACAGGTCCCTGCAGCTGTGTGCAGTTCCTTAGCGGATACACAGGTCCCTGCAGCTGTGTGCAGTTCCTTAGCGGATACACAGGTCCCTGCAGCTGTGTGCAGTTCCTTAGCGGATACACAGGTCCCTGCAGCTGTGTGCAGTTCCTTAGCGGATACACAGGTCCCTGCAGCTGTGTGCAGTTCCTTAGCGGATGCACAGGTCCCTGCAGCTGTGTGCAGTTCCTTAGCGGATGCACAGGTCCCTGCAGCTGTGTGCAGTTCCTTAGCGGATACACAGGTCCCTGCAGCTGTGTGCAGTTCCTTAGCGGATACACAGGTCCCTGCAGCTGTGTGCAGTTCCTTAGCGGATACACAGGTCCCTGCAGCTGTGTGCAGTTCCTTAGCGGATACACAGGTCCCTGCAGCTGTGTGCAGTTCCTTAGCGGATACACAGGTCCCTGCAGCTGTGTGCAGTTCCTTAGCGGATACACAGGTCCCTGCAGCTGTGTGCAGTTCCTTAGCGGATACACAGGTCCCTGCAGCTGTGTGCAGTTCCTTAGCGGATACACAGGTCCCTGCAGCTGTGTGCAGTTCCTTAGCGGATACACAGGTCCCTGCAGCTGTGTGCAGTTCCTTAGCGGATACACAGGTCCCTGCAGCTGTGTGCAGTTCCTTAGCGGATACACAGGTCCCTGCAGCTGTGTGCAGTTCCTTAGCGGATACACAGGTCCCTGCAGCTGTGTGCAGTTCCTTAGCGGATACACAGGTCCCTGCAGCTGTGTGCAGTTCCTTAGCGGATGCACAGGTCCCTGCAGCTGTGTGCAGTTCCTTAGCGGATACACAGGTCCCTGCAGCTGTGTGCAGTTCCTTAGCGGATACACAGGTCCCTGCAGCTGTGTGCAGTTCCTTAGCGGATACACAGGTCCCTGCAGCTGTGTGCAGTTCCTTAGCGGATACACAGGTCCCTGCAGCTGTGTGCAGTTCCTTAGCGGATACACAGGTCCCTGCAGCTGTGTGCAGTTCCTTAGCGGATACACAGGTCCCTGCAGCTGTGTGCAGTTCCTTAGCGGATACACAGGTCCCTGCAGCTGTGTGCAGTTCCTTAGCGGATGCACAGGTCCCTGCAGCTGTGTGCAGTTCCTTAGCGGATGCACAGGTCCCTGCAGCTGTGTGCAGTTCCTTAGCGGATGCACAGGTCCCTGCAGCTGTGTGCAGTTCCTTAGCGGATGCACAGGTCCCTGCAGCTGTGTGCAGTTCCTTAGCGGATGCACAGGTCCCTGCAGCTGTGTGCAGTTCCTTAGCGGATACACAGGTCCCTGCAGCTGTGTGCAGTTCCTTAGCGGATACACAGGTCCCTGCAGCTGTGTGCAGTTCCTTAGCGGATACACAGGTCCCTGCAGCTGTGTGCAGTTCCTTAGCGGATACACAGGTCCCTGCAGCTGTGTGCAGTTCCTTAGCGGATACACAGGTCCCTGCAGCTGTGTGCAGTTCCTTAGCGGATACACAGGTCCCTGCAGCTGTGTGCAGTTCCTTAGCGGATACACAGGTCCCTGCAGCTGTGTGCAGTTCCTTAGCGGATGCACAGGTCCCTGCAGCTGTGTGCAGTTCCTTAGCGGATACACAGGTCCCTGCAGCTGTGTGCAGTTCCTTAGCGGATACACAGGTCCCTGCAGCTGTGTGCAGTTCCTTAGCGGATACACAGGTCCCTGCAGCTGTGTGCAGTTCCTTAGCGGATACACAGGTCCCTGCAGCTGTGTGCAGTTCCTTAGCGGATACACAGGTCCCTGCAGCTGTGTGCAGTTCCTTAGCGGATACACAGGTCCCTGCAGCTGTGTGCAGTTCCTTAGCGGATACACAGGTCCCTGCAGCTGTGTGCAGTTCCTTAGCGGATACACAGGTCCCTGCAGCTGTGTGCAGTTCCTTAGCGGATACACAGGTCCCTGCAGCTGTGTGCAGTTCCTTAGCGGATACACAGGTCCCTGCAGCTGTGTGCAGTTCCTTAGCGGATACACAGGTCCCTGCAGGTCCCTTAGCAGCTGTGTGCAGTTCCTTAGCGGATGCACAGGTCCCTGCAGCTGTGTGCAGTTCCTTAGCGGATACACAGGTCCCTGCAGCTGTGTGCAGTTCCTTAGCGGATACAGGTCCCTGCAGCTGTGTACAGTTCCTTAGCGGATACACAGGTCCCTGCAGCTGTGTGCAGTTCCTTAGCGGATACACAGGTCCCTGCAGCTGTGTGCAGTTCCTTAGCGGATACACAGGTCCCTGCAGCTGTGTGCAGTTCCTTAGCGGATACACAGGTCCCTGCAGCTGTGTGCAGTTCCTTAGCGGATACACAGGTCCCTGCAGCTGTGTGCAGTTCCTTAGCGGATACACAGGTCCCCACAGCTGTGCATGTGAACCAATCTCGACATTGCTTTTGATATGGTAATCTGAACTCAACTGCATTCCTTCATTTTCTTCGGATTTAACAGTGTTTGCAGACTTGTTATACTAGACTTAGTGTAATGAAAGAAAGCTTTATTATGTAAATTGATTATATTTAAGAGGACTTTTGATACAGTATTACATTTAAAACCTGTACATTCTTTGAGTAGGAGGCAATCAATTAATTATTATTATTATTATTATTATTATTATTATTATTATTATTATTATTATTATTATTATACATGGTGAATGATAATTTTCCTATAAACTTTGTGTTTTAAGCTCTTATTAAACACAATGGTAGCATGAGGCCAGTTTATTATAAGGTTAATGATAAAACTGCTAGCCTCAGTTTTTTGCCACCATTACATGAACACAGCAAAACACCATTAATACCAAAACAAACAAACAAATAACAGCCTGCAGATTTTAAGTTGTAGCCGCAAAAGACCAGGTAAGAAATGGTCTCAGCCACATGCCATTCGTGGGCTGTGAGGCAGAGTAGACTGAGGCCCTCAGAAAGCCAATCGAATTTTCTACTCTGATTTATAGTAATAGTACATGTAGCTTACCTGTGCCCCTCCTTCCAAAAAAAAAACATGAAGTTTAAAATAAATTGTTAACAAATAAACTGCTTTTCATAAATTATGTTGTATTGTCAACACACCTTCTTCAATTGTTAAAAATAAACACGCTAGTTCTACAATTTCTGTTATGTCACTATGGGCAGGATTTTCAAAAGCCAGTGTTGTTGTATCGAACTCATGGTATAGTAACAAGAGCTTTAGAAGCAAGTGATTTTCAAACCAAATTAGATGAATTTGTTAATGCTTTGAAATTGAGTCCATGAGGTCATTAATCACTTCCTGTCTCATCGACTAGATAAGGGGAACTTGTTAATCAAAATGCTTGTTGTTAACGAGATCAAGAAAAATGAGTGGAAGCAGAATTCGCTGTTCTGGAAAATACTAGCATACAGGAAATACAGGGAAATACAAAATATCTATTTTGTGTATAATTTGTAAACTTCATTTAAAATTTAGCATTTTTGTCTTCCACAATGTACCTTTATTTAGAACACTTCACATATACAACGCTGATTTACGATTATCTGACGTGTGGGTAGAAATCCAAAGGCACGGATTTAAAAATAAAAAATACAAATAAATATTTCATTAAATTCCTCTAGTCATTTACCGTCATTCCTGGGATATTGTGGCACAGCTTATTAGATACTCGTTTAATGTGCATTTTGCAATCTTTTTTGGCTAAAAAAAATAAATACATATTTCTTTTTTTTTGGATGGGGTGGTGTGTGTGGTAGACTTCTCAGCTCATGAAATGTGGGCTGTGTAGGCTTGGTTAAAATTTACTTTTGTATGTATTTTAGTATGTGTGATTGTAGGCTATAAATAAATATTTTGAAGTGCCATTTGTGTTTGTAGTTTTTATACATGTATACCATGTATCTAACACTTCATTATATATTTATTAAGCTTTTAAAATTACAATAGAACTCCCTAACCCAAGGTGAAAGTGTACATTGTACATAAAGTGTGGGTGGAACCTGACAACATTACAATTATGTTTAGGCAAAATCCATGTGAATGATCTCGATCACATTCCTAGTGGATCTGTGTGTCCTTGTACACCTGTTCTTCGTTCTTCGTATTATGGAGACACAGGTGTTAAAAGCATTGCAAATCCACAATCACCTAAGGAAACTTTATTATAATATCTAATGTGCTATTACTATACCAATATTTCATTATTTACTATTAGGCTTTTATTTATGTAATTCAGATAACATCTACAGTAGAGTCCAGCTGTCATATCATGTACGTATCTAGAGTACTTATCTAGAGTTCAGGCTGTTCAGCAATGCAACAAACGTTCTGTAAGGTTACAAGTGGTTAAAGCAAGTGAATAAATCTCATTCATAATCACAAGTATAGAGAAGACAAAAATATTTTCATAACTACAAATATTGAATGATCTAGGTAGAAATTAACTGGGATCCTGTACACTCTCTGTATTGTCGGCGTCACAGCTGCAGTCCGTTAAATGTTTGTTTCAAGCTGAGTTATATACTCTTTCGTTAATTAAAACCCTCCTTTTCCAAGTGCAAACTAACTCCTGAGAAATTCTGACAATTAACACAGATTTGCTTTTAAATTTCCACGCAAACAAAAGAAATAGTTGCAAGAAGCCCTGTTCATTACGATATTAACATTATTTTGCAAATCAACATAATTTCGGAAATCACATTAGGACGATTATTTAATAACGAATTTGGCATAACGACCGCTTGAAATGCAAAATCAATGCTCCATACGACCTTCTGAAAATCCTGCCCCGTGTGTTATAACAAATAACATACCCTAAAACTGTACAGACAAGGCAATAACCCTATATCAGGTACCAGGTGATATTGAGAAAGCACTAGAACAAGCGCTCTCAAGATGTATATGTCAGCAGAAACCCTCAATAGAATTTCAGCCTTGTTATGCACAGCTGGGTGTGCATTATTGTTTATATTATTATTGTTATTATTTTTTAAATGCATCTTTCTATGAAATTGCAGTCTAACAGTCATATTATTATCCAGATGTCTGATCTATAGCAGTGTAAATGTCAATGATTGATTTAAAAAAAATCATTAGTCCAGTCTCAGTAAACAACACAATGTGTTTGAATGTTCCAATACCATAACTCATTGTGGGTTAAAGTATTATTTCTTGTGCAATTGCAATTCCATTATACTAATTAGCAGGTCTCTGTGTTTCCGTGTCTCTGGTTTGAGTTGTTCGTGCTGCTTGCTATATTGTTTCTGGTAACAAGGCTGAAGGCCTCCTTTGTATGCAGAGATGGACTCTTTATCTCAGAGGATTATGCAAAGCAGAAGGATGGGACTGCAAGCTGGCTAACGGGATCCGGATTCAGACAGTGTCCTGTCGGGGCTCTCCAAACCCCTTCTTTGTGTCTTGGCTCAGGGCACGAAGAGGATCACAGGCCCATCCCTGTGCTGTTTGCTTTAGGAACAATCGGTCATTTATGAATAATAATGCCACCCTCTGACCAAGACTAATTGAATTGTGGCATGCTGTGGACGTAATGCACACTGCTAGTCCATCAATGTTGTATTTACTATAGCCGAACGCAATGATTGATCCACCTTTGCATTCTGCTGGTTCACAACAGGCAACAAAAATGACACAGTGTATCTTTAGCTCCTGTGCAGAAGCGTGAATGTGTTTTGTGGAGAGTTTGGTTTTGACGTCATGGGTGTTTGTTTAGTTTCTTGCTCTGTCAAGAAATACATTTTTTCATTTTTTTAAGGCTTTCAGTTTAGGATTTGATCATTTAAAGGATAGTTTTACAAAACAAAAGGGTAGATGTACTAAGATGGGCCAGTCGCAGAGCATGCATACTGCAATTTGCGTCTTCATTACGACAATTGGCAAAGTGCATATTTTGTTGTATGTACTAAGAAAAAATACGTTATTGAAGAGAGCCGCAATATACTAATTGAAATATTATTTGCGTTATCTTAGCTAAATCTCTAGCGAGAGTTGTGCGACATTTTTTTAAATAAAACAGAGGTAGCTGAGTTGTGGTTTGCTGCAGCAGAGAGTGCCTGAAGGATAACGTCTATACATGCAAGGGTGCAAGAATCAAAATAACATTGTTCATGTTAAAAGTAAACATAATCTGTACAGTGCATTCTGTTCTGTCTTCATTTTACCTATTTTAATACTGTTATATATATATATATATATATATATATATATATATATATATATATATATATATATATATATAAATGAAAGGCAGTTTAATCCCATGAGGTTCTATAGTGGGGGTCTGTTGATCCTAACACGCTGGGAAAACCAGAAATGTCATAGAAATTTGGTTTCAAGACTTGTAAGTACAACCTGACTTTAGTGAAAATGACTTGGGTGTTTGTGTCAAAAATGCATTGAGCACAACTGGCAACACACAAGAAAAAGCGGACTGGGAAATGCCAGCGACAATTGTGACTGTTTAAAACGTGCTTTCAAAAGTTCTTAACAAATTTGTGCAACTGTAAGTGTCGTAATTGCCCGCAGCTTGAGTCCATCTCATTACAATACTTTTGGTCCCTCATTTGAGCCTCCATCTTGTTTTTGCGACTTTCTGCAGGAACGCCCAGAATTACATATTTATTTAAGGTTAAAGCACAAATAAGAACTGCGGCTGCAAAGCATTCGTTAAAATGATGCAAACAGCGTTGCGTTTGTTTAGTGCATCTCACGCTACACTTCTGATTGGTTTGCATTTGGTTTGCAACGATTGAGACAGACGCAACTTTTTTTTTAGTACATCTACACCAAAATGTTTTACTTGTCCCTTTTACAAAATGTATTTGCTTTATTAAAAAAATCTTAGATAAATGTTGATAAATATAATTGAATATAATGAAAAGGCTCTATATGAGCTTTTGTCAGATGCACAAAGCAGAAAAAGAGGATGGAATTGCATGTGAAGGTATTTACTGCCCTGGCTAGAACATTTTTAGACTGTTTATAATCACTTATAACGGATACTCAATATATGTTCTACAGCACATGAAAGTGTTAATCTGTGCTGTGGACACTTCTAAAGGAATGCCTCTGCTGGGTGCCAGCACTTTGTAATCATCTGCATACATGAATGCAGAGGCCATGCATTCATCAATATTGTACGAGTTCTGCATGCCATTGCTGTCTACTAGTAACCTGAAACGATAAAAGAAGATGCTGTAATAATTTTTGTCACTATGGTACGAATTTGGAGGGCAGTATAGTACTACCGTATATCCTCGTCTACAGTCTTTATATATGTTTTCAAAGATGTTTGCAGGTTAGTTGACAATTATGTTGTTATTTTTTGCTGCTAATACATAAACATTCACAGCAAAGGTGCATACAAATGTAATGCAGCTTTATATAAATATGATTGTGTGTATGTTTACAAATGTGAGTCTGTTATTTATGGCAATACTACACAATAGTTCCAGTGACATACCGAACTATAGTTATAATCGAGTGAAGCAAAAGGAAAATGTACTGCTTAAATGGGAGCTGAAATTTTAAATTGTAAACCATGCAAGATTATTATTTTGAGCTGGCCGTTTATGCAAATCTGTTTCCCTTAGCATATGTGCTCAGCATATTAAACCCCCTGTTGCTTGACCATGTGACTTAGCAATAATATAAGCCAGGAAGAACTAATAGATATTGCAGTATCTGTAGCTTAACATTTGGGAAACTAAGTGCCATATAGATTTACATGAACTTCACCAGCCATTGGGGTTAACCTGTTTTGTCATACACAATGTTTTCAGAATTGTCCGCTTTAAGCCTTTTCATTAAAGATAAATGTCATTTTCTCTTTGTGATGTAGAGGAAACTGTATAGAGGAAACTGGTAAGAAAGTTGTTTACTCACTGGTAGTTTCAACACAGCCCTAAAACTTTCAATGTTTAACTTTATATAAAAGCCTTCTTTATTTACATTCTAATACAAATGGTATGAATGGGCTGTAAATGATAATAACTGACAAGCCAAACTCTTGAGTATGGGTAGTTAATTACATTAACTGTTTCAGACTGCACAAGTACAAATAGAACCAAGTTAGAATAAAAGAATCATCTATATAAAGATATCTAACCATGGACCAAGTTACAAAAAGGGATCAGACGAGTATAACTATGTGAGTATAATCTACATGTTCAACTAGCCCTGCTAAAACGAGATCCAAGATATTTAATATTTAGTATTTAACAAACGTCTCACTCATAAAAACTGTACACAAAAGAGGTCTGCTGTTGATAAATGTCACAAAGAGTATTGTGAGCACTCCTAGAAATATTCTCTTCTGTTGAGATGACAAGCCATTTGTATTATTAGCTGCCTGGAGCTCCACCCTACATAAAAGTCATATTGTTTTGACATCTTAACAGGCCATTTAAGCCCACAGGTCAAACAAACCTGTAATATGTAATGTTGTCTTTAGCAAAGAGCCACTAACCTGTCACCCCATCATGCAAAAATAATTTCAACATAACCTGTCACCCCTCCATGCAATAATCATTTCAACATAACCTGTCACCCCTCCATGCAATAATCATTTCAACATAACCTGTCACCCTCCATGCAATAATCATTTCAACATAACCTGTCACGCCCCATGCAACAACCATTTCAACATAACCTGTCACCCCCATGCAACAACCATTTCAACATAACCTGTCACCCCCATGCAAAAACCATTTCAACATAACCTGTCACCCCCACATGCAACAACCATTTCAACATAACCTGTCACCCTCCATGCAATAATCATTTCAACATAACCTGTCACCCCTCCATGCAATAATCATTTCAACATAACCTGTCACTCCCTCCATGCAATAATCATTTCAACATAACCTGTCACCCCCCATGCAACAACCATTTCAACATAACCTGTCACCCCCCATGCAATAATCATTTCAACATAACCTGTCACCCCTCATGCAATAACCATTTCAACATAACCTGTCACCCTCCATGCAATAATCATTTCAACATAACCTGTCACTCCCTCCATGCAATAATCATTTCAACATAGCCTGTCACCCCTACACACAACAACCATTTCAACATAACCTGTCACCCCTCCACACAACAACCATTTCAACATAACCTGTCACCCCTCCACACAACAACCATTTCAACATAACCTGTCACCCCTCCACACAACAACCATTTCAACATAACCTGTCACCCCTCCACACAACAACCATTTCAACATAACCTGTCACCCCTCCATGCAATAATCATTTCAACATAACCTGTCACTCCCTCCATGCAATAATCATTTCAACATAACCTGTCACCCCCCATGCAATAACCATTTCAACATAACCTGTCACCCCTCCATGCAATAATCATTTCAACATAACCTGTCACCCCTCATGCAATAATCATTTCAACATAACCTGTCACTCCTCCACACAACAACCATTTCAACAAGGCTTTAAGAGGCTCTGAACAGCCAGACCCCACATCACCATCACCGCTGGATGTACTCTTGGTCAGGCTGTGTAAACTTTGACATGTGGATGTCGATCTTTCTCATATTTGCAGTGGGCTTTATCAGAGCGTGATGAGTTTCCAGAACAAATCTGATCAAAAGAAAACATTGCCTGCGGTTTGTAAGCCAACAGACCAGCTGGTTTTCAGCCTTGTCTATTTACATGGGCAGGGATGTTTTGTTAAGGCTCTCTAAGAGCGGTGATAATTGAAGAGTGGCAGTACGCTAGCGGGGGATGATGAGTTGGAAAGGTTTTATAAACAACAAGGGGGAGAGATCCCCTCGCTCAGTGTAAATACTTTAGAATTGGACAGTAGCAATAGTATAACTTGAGTGTTTGCGAAATCGTTCACTGATAGCATCAGCAAGTTTACTGACAGTCCCTGTGCCAAATGCATATAAAGGCTTTCAGTGAGTTCTGTACTGAAACAGTAAATGAAAAAATAAAACACGAGGCCACAATGTGTTTACCAATTTTATTTCTATAGTGTTCGGAGAAGAATCTCAAATAAAACGAGGGAAAATCCCTATTAAATACAGTCATTATCTTCATAGAGTAAATTTGTAGATGTCTCCCGATGACAGTCTGGGGACTTGTGATGTTTGCTTAAAACAAATGCTTCAGCCAAACATGTATTGAAGCAACAGTAAATGTGGTTGTAGTGCACTCGGGTCATATTGATTTCAGTAGCTGGTCCTGTGCTGGATGTGTTCTGTTGTAATAGAGTTTGCTTTTTTATGCAGTCACCTGTCTTCTTCCAGACAGTTCTTCCATGGGTTATTAAACTATTTCAGACTCCTGGGGACATGTCTCTATAGCTTTGTGACCACCCTGTTAAGTCTGCCTGTAGTTTGGTTACTGTACAGCTCCCCTCCTGTCTGGATTTTTTTCCTTAAAGAGCCAGCATAGTATTCATGTAAGTTATGACAATACCTGTAAGATGCATTGGACCTTGCTAAGCCGTTTCCTGTGTTGCTGGATCTCTTGAAATAACTTTCAGTACTTTTAGGCATTATGAACTGCTTCACACAACTCTGATCTATCCTGAAGCTTGATGGTATGTTTACATTTTTGATTGCGTTCCTAGAATTATCATCTTCATTCTTTCTGGTCAGTTAGTACCAGATGCACCACAATAAAACTCAATAGATGCACCACTTCTTACTCCAGAGTTCTATTGAACTTTGACCGACAGTTGCTTCTCAGGTTGCTAGGATACGGTCCACCTGGCATCATGTGCAGCAGTGTCATCTGGGATGAATTAACTCAATGGCTTATCAGTTTTAGACATAAGACATTTTCACTCTAAATTCACTGATTAATTGTAAACCACTTGAAAATGGCTGATCTCACCGTTTTGGAAGACCTTGCAAAGGCCCCTTTTTGTAGAAAGAGTGTTTAGGGATCTTTAGGACTTCTTTACACCAAGCACAGAAACACTGTTTATAAGATACCCCTTTCCCAAAGAAGTCCTGTTGGAGTTCTGCATTATGTTGGCACCTCTGCTACACAGCCCAACCCAGCACACTCATCCCATTCCAGCACAAGTCCTGTCTACTCTTGGCTTTTTGGCCACCATTACCTTTCAAAGACAGATCGGAGACATAAGTGGCATTTCACAAGCCTCTTTAGTGCACTGATGCCAGTGGTTTTGGACTCCATCATTGCCCTTTATCTCAGTGCAGTCAGTTTCCTTATACTGGTGATCAGCAGATTGAAATAAAAAGGAATTTTTATTTAATTTCTGGGTTCCCAAGCACCATTGGTACTATAGACTGCACCCAAATTGCAATTAAAGCACCGACAATGAATGGATTTCATTTAATGAACATGACACAATACCACTCAATTAATATGCAGGTTATATGTGATGCCCGACTAAATGGCCAGGCGGAACCCACAATTAATTTATTCTTCAAAACAGCAATGTGGGCGCTCACTGAGAAAAGGGAGCCGTGACAGATGGCTACATTTACCATATAAAGCTATACAGGGGCTTTTAAAATGCAAATTTCCACATGCGAACAATTTTAGTGACATTGCGATTTACTAACACATATTGCTTAGAAACATGCATACGAGTGCCTTACGCAATATTAATAAATCTGAATTTAATTGTGCGGGCGAACATTCAAAACTGTGCCTACAAACAATATAAGTAATGTTTTTATGCACGATTTTCATGAGACAAGGGCTCGCCTTGTGTGGCAAACTTTTATTTTTATTTTTTGTTTTTTTTGTTTTGTTTTATTTGTTAAATCTGACACTAGGTCTACCATTGCTGGTACCCTACTGTCAGCATTTGTGTTGAATAAAATCTGCCCATCTGTGCGCCGTGTCAACACCCAATGCTCTGTGTCTGCCTCATTATTAGTCAGTGATGACCCACATACGCAACACTTCCCCTGTAATTCTCTTTACATTTTATAAGGAGCTGTACTGAGAGGACTGTCTTAATTTAGACTCATGTCTGTTCCCTTAGACACAAAACAGAGCTTAACCATTTACATGTCGTGATTGGGGGGCTAGCTTACCATGTCTCTTAAGAAACAAAATGATACTGACTTCCCTGCATAAGCCATTCCATTTTAACATTCCAATCTTCACTGTCGCTGTTCTCAAACACATTTGTCAAAAGCACTGTTCACAAGGAGTCGACAGGCTTGCATTCCCGTCTGTTTCCTAAATAGCAATCGTGGAGAGGATTCTGGTATTGACCATCGCTTAGGAAATGAAATACTGGTGTCATTTTGAAGAGGAATTCGCAATCCACAAATATGGGACTGTCAGACCTAGCATGACAGCACATAAAATCAATACAAATAGCCTGAATCCTTAATACCTTGATCCTGTTGGTAGGCAATTGCATTATAACTAAGACACTTGAAAAAAAAGGGCACAGACTTGAATCTGACTGTTCCTTTTCTATTAACTGTCTCAGTGGTGGACACAGGAGTAATAGTACTCAGGTAGCTAATCTAAAGTGACTAAAATCAGCCCTTTCTGTTGTTAAGAACATTGAGAGAATGAAATGCTTTCAAGCACTGTAGTTATTTCCCATGTTGAAATAATGCAAAAACGAATTCCACAACTCACAGCCCCGCTGTAGCGCTGTGAGTAGGATTAAAATCCTTCAGGCAGAATTAGCAGTGACAAGACCGAAAGGCTGTTGCTTTTCAACTGTAACGTTTTGCTTGATTTCTGTTGTTGTTTTTGATGTGCATTAAGATTTAGCAGACTTGCATTCGAATCCCTGTTCCCTGTCAGTGTTAAGCCGTCTCAACCCTTCTTTCGTTGACAGCTTCACACATCCCCAGTAGAAATCCAGAGCAACCCTTTTTGACAACCTGTAAAAACCTGTGCTTGATTACAGTGAATGACAGCTTCACTGACCACTCTGTAAAGGTGTCTGACAGCTGATATGTGCCCAGGTTTTCAAAGGGTTACAGTGGCTGCTGAATTCCATTCTAGCTTGAAACATTACAATGTTTGAGCTTGTGGTTTCTATAGTCTTGCAGACCCCAATTTCAGTCAGGATCTCATGTGATAGTATTAAAGCTTAGACAACAAATACTACATTATACATATTTTCATTACAGCTTTGACCTTTGGCCCTGCCTTTCAAGGTACCCCTGCCCATAATTTAGTTTGCAGATAGTGGAGAGGCTGACTGAAGGGAAGCCATGGGCAGGGGAGCAGGATAGCCCTTTAAATGAAGCCGAAAAAGCAGGTGGAAGCTGGGGTAGAGGTGAACTCTGATGTGCAACATGAGCAAATGGAGTGAGGTAAGATATAAACCAGGTGGAGGCTGGGGAGGGTTAGGGGAGGACGAGGTTGAGGTGGGTTAGGGTTAGTGTTAGGGTTGAGGGTTAGGGTTAGGGTTAGGGTTGAGGTGTAATATAAAGCAGATGTAGGCTGGGGAGGAGGATGGTTAGGGTTAGGGTTGAGGTATGATATTAAGCAGTTGGTTGGGGAGGAAGAGGAGGGTTAGGGATAGGGTTAAAGTGTGCTATAAAGCAGGTGGAGGTCAGGGAGGAAGAGGAGGGTTAGGGATAGGTTAGGGATAGGGTTTGGGTGTGATAGAAAGCAGATGGAGGCTGGGGAGGAGGAGGGTTAGGTTAGGGTTATAGTAGGGTTACGGTTAGGGTTAAGGTATGAATTTTAAGCAGTTGGAGGTTGGGGAGGAGGAGGAGGGTTAGGGATAGGGTTAGGGTATGATATAAAACAGATGAAGGTTGGGGAGTAGGAGGGTTAGGGATAGGGGAGGAGGAGGAGGGTTAGGGATAGGGTTAGGGTATGATATAAAGCAGATGAAGGTTGGGGAGTAGGAGGGTTAGGGATAGGGGAGGGGGATAGGAGGGTTAGGTGAGCAGGTTGGGGAGGGCCAATCCAATCCAGAACATATTCGTCTACTTCCAACCCCTCTCATCAGCCCCCATCCCGATCCCCCCTCCTCCTCCCAATCCTATACCAATCCAATACCAGACCTATATTGCGTCTACTTCAACCCCTCAGGGTATCCCTATCCCCTCCGCTCCCTCCCAAGCCCGATCCCAATCCATACTATATTTCGTAGCTACTTCCAACCCCTCCGAGGGGAATCCCTATCCCCTCCTCCTCCCCATCCCATAAATCCAATCACATACCAATATTTCGTCTACGGTCCAACCCCTCATCCTCCCAAGCCCTATCCCCTCCTCCTCCTCCCAATCCCTATCCCAATCCCATAGGGATATATTTTCGACTACTTCCAACCCCTCATCCTCCCAAATCCCTATCCCCCTCCTCCTCCTGCCAAATCCCTATCCCAAATCCCATACTATATTTCGTCTACTTCAAACCCCTCATCCTCCCAATACCCTATCCCCCCTCCTCCTCCCAATACCTATCCCAATCCATACCATATTGCGTCTACTTCCAACCCCTCATACTCCCAAATCCCTATCCCCTACTTCAAACCTCCTCCAATCCCTATCCCAATCCCCATACTATATTTCGTCTACTTCCAACCCCTCATCCTCCAATCCCTATCCCCTCCTCCTCCTCCCAATCCCTATCCCAATCCATACCATATTTCGTCTACTTCCAAACCCCTGATCCTCCCAATCCCCCTATCCCTCCTCCTCCTCCTCCCAGGGGAGGAGGAGGAGGAGGGTTAGGGATAGGGTTAGGGTATGATATAAAGCAGATGAAGGTTGGGGAGTAGGAGGGTTAGGGATAGGGGAGGAGGAGGAGGGTTAGGGATAGGGTTAGGGTATGATATAAAGCAGATGAAGGTTGGGGAGTAGGAGGGTTAGGGATAGGGGAGGAGGAGGAGGGTTAGGGATAGGGTTAGGGTATGATATAAAGCAGATGAAGGTTGGGGAGTAGGAGGGTTAGGGATAGGGGAGGAGGAGGAGGGTTAGGGATAGGGTTAGGGTATGGTATAAAGCAGATGAAGGTTGGGGAGTAGGAGGGTTAGGGATAGGGGAGGAGGAGGAGGGTTAGGGATAGGGTTAGGGTATGGTATAAAGCAGATGAAGGTTGGGGAGTAGGAGGGTTAGGGATAGGGGAGGAGGAGGAGGGTTAGGGATAGGGTTAGGGTATGATATAAAGCAGATGAAGGTTGGGGAGTAGGAGGGTTAGGGATAGGGGAGCAGGAGGAGGTGGGTGTTGGTTTGGGTTAGGGTTGAGGGTTAGGGATAGGGGAGGAGGAGGATTAGGGTTAGGGCTGAGGTATGATATTAAGCAGATCAAGGCTGGGGAGGAGGAGGGTTACAGTTAGGGTTGAGGGTTAATGGAGGAAGAGGAGGACGTGGGTTAGGGTTAAAGTATGATATTAAGCAGATGGAGGCTGGTTAGGAGGAGGAGGGTTAGGGATTGGTTTTAGGGGAGGATGAGGAGGGTTAGGGTTAGTGTTAGTGTTAGGGGAGGAGGAAGAAGGTTAGGGTTGAGGGTTAATGGAGGAAGAGGAGGACGTGGTTTAGGGTTAAAGTATGATATTAAGCAGATGGAGGCTGGTTAGGAGGAGGAGGGTTAGGGATTGGTTTTAGGGGAGGATCAGGAGGGTTAGGGTTAGTGTTAGTGTTAGGGGAGGAGGAAGAAGGTTAGGGTTAAGGTTAGATTTGAGGTATGATATAAAGCCGATGGAAGCTTGGGAGAAGGAGGTGAACTCTGACACACAACAGGGACGATCGGATTGAGATCAGATATAAAGACCTTTCTAGCTGATCATGGGACGTGTTGTTTATTGAATGACAAATGAGATACTAACCGTATGACTGAAAATTTTCGGTTAATGAGGTTGCCAAAAATGCTTGAAGTTTATGATTTTAATCTAGCTTTAAAAGCAAATTCCCTGCCTAAACCACTGCTTTGCTCAGTTTTATATTTCATGTATATGTTTTGTTGTTGATTTTTTAATCGTAACCCTTTATGCACTTGTCACAAAGACGGCTGCAGTGGGTGACGTCAGACCAGAAACCAGGAACCAGGTAATAACAAACAGAGCGGTGGAGTTTGATGAAGCTGAGCGATTGGTACTACTCAGCATTTAATAATTAAACAAGCAGAAAATAAAAGGTTGCAAGACAAACAAAACACAGGACACGGCACTCGTAGTCAAAATAAAAAGACAAACAAAACGGACTGTACAGACAAAACATGGTGAGCTTCTATTATTATATCTATTACAATTACCTCCGTCTCCAATCCCATTCTCCACTCACTGAACACACAACCCCGAGTGACTGAAAACATGCTGCCTTTATGCAGCTGTACCGAGACTCGACTGTTAATCAATCATTCAGTTGGAGTCGCGGTACAACTGCATGTGAATTAATAAAGTGCAATTCCCCGTGCTCACATATTATTACATTTTACTTGCACGTGAAGTGCTGTGCAATCCTCATGCTTAAATACAAATATATGTTTTAAACACTCGTGTTACACAAACCCGTTTATATCCCGTGTACCAATGTCTATACGCCAACATTAACACACAACATACAACACAAAATACACACAGGGGCAGGCACTTTGTTACATATATCCCCCCCTTGTGCAAAGCACACGTGGCCTCAATGGCCACCTGCCCCCTTAAAATCCCCAAAGTCTCGCTCCAAGTCCTGGGCCAAGAACGGGGACTTTAAGGGCTTGATGGGAGGTAATGTTACCAGTAGCCAAGCTGCTACTGGCCATGCTGTCAGCAGACGTGCTGACAGTGGGGCGAATCTCTCCTCCCGCTGTACCACTGGCAGCAGAAATGCTGCCAATGGTGCAGCTGTCAGCAGACATGCTGAAAGCTCCCAGACTGACTCCTTCAGCCGGGGCAAGTCCAGCATAGCCTGCAACCCCTTTCCAGGCACCCCAGGCGATGCGGAGCGGCGGCAACCCCAGGCGATGCGGAGCAACTCAACCCCAGGCGATGGGAGCGTCTGGCAACCCCACGATGCGGAGCTCAGGCAACCCCAGGCGATGCGGAGCGACTGGCAACCCAAGGCGATGCGGAGCGACTGGCAACCCCAGGCGATGCGGAGCGTCTGGCAACCCCAGGCGATGTGGAGCGTCTGGCAACCCCAGGCGATGCGGAGCGTCTGGCAACCCCAGGCGATGCAGCGTCTGGCAACCCCAGGCGATGTGGAGCGTCTGGCAGCCCCAGGCGATGTGGAGCGTCTGGCAACCCCAGGCGATGTGGAGCGACTGGCAACCCAAGGTGATGCGTCTGGCAACCCCAGGCGATGTGGAGCGTCTGGCAACCCCAGGCGATGTGGAGCGTCTGGCAACCCCAGGCGATGTGGAGCGTCTGGCAACCCCAGGCGATGCGGAGCGTCTGGCAACCCCAGGCGATGTGGAGCGTCTGGCAACCCCAGGCGATGTGGAGCGTCTGGCAGCCCCAGGCGATGTGGAGCGACTGGCAACCCAAGGCGATGCGGAGCGTCTGGCAACCCAAGGCGATGCGGAGCGTCTGGCAACCCCAGGCGATGCGGAGCGTCTGGCAGCCCCAGGCGATGCGGAGCTACAGACAACTCCAGGCGATGTGGAGCAACCGGCAACCCAGATGATGTCAGGAAGGCATCCTTGGGCAAAGCGAGGCAGGCATCCTTGGGCGAAGCGAGTCAGACATCCATTACGTCATCTGTTCGGAATCATTGCTGCCTATGAATGTTAAAATGCATCATGGATTTACGTTTTTCCTGTTTCTTCAAATTACATCCAGTTAACAGGACAGACACACATGATTATATATAAGTTGCTGGTGTTGTGCAAAGTGTGGGAAAGAGCACTGCTGTGATGCTGTGTTGCAATCACTCAGAAAGGGTTCTGTCAGGACCTCGTTTCAGCAAGAACAGCGACAGCAGGTGCTCAAACTAAAGGAGTTTAATTGATTTCATAAATGATTAAATAGATTCAGTTTCTTATATATTTGGTCAAGCAGGTCATTTCTACATAGTTGTTAAAAATATATTCAGATTGACCACAAAGGTACCAAAAGGAAACGCAGGTACCTGATTTGTATAAATACCATAAGATACATTTCCACACAGAGACAATTATTAACCAGTAGTTCGTATTCCGTCATTTGCATTAATTGCTAAAAATCATTATTTTATTTTAAGAAAACAAAGGTATACTCAACCTGCAGAAAGACACTGTGCTATTGTGACTTAAATCATCTACTATATTATTATTATTATTAATGATAAATTTGACAATGGTTTAGTACAAATGTGTTTTTTTCTTTCATTTTCCTTTATCTTGTAAAATGAAATATTTAATTGACTTATAGACACCATTTGAATGGTATTTGTACAAACTTAACTATGATGTATACTATGATGTATGCTGCAGCATCTGTTTGTTAGGTTAAAGTTAATTTAAATCAACACACATACAATTCACACCAGGTATTTGCTTGGGTCCATTTTGGAGATTCCCAGACAACAGAGAAAGGGAATGAGATACAGAATAGAATTTAGCAGAATGCTCATATGAGCAGCTATCTTTAAACATTATTGTCTACCAGAAGTTTGGTATCTGAAATATAGTTTACCCCTGAGCTGTAACATTGTATGAGATTATATAGTTTACCACAGTGTTATAACTTTGTATGAGATTATATAGTTTACCACAGTGCTGTAACATTGTATGAGATTATATAGTTTACCACAGTGCTGTAACATTGTATGAGATTATATAGTTTACCACAGTGTTATAACATTGTATGAGATGATATAGTTTACCACAGTGTTATAACATTGTATGAAATTATATAGTTTACCCCTGTGCTGTAACATTGTATGAGATTATATAGTTTACCCTTGTGCTGTAACATTGTATGAGATTATATAGTTTACCACAGTGTTATAACATTGTATGAGATTATATAGTTTATCCCTGTGCTGTAACATTGTATGAGATTATATAGTTTACCCCTGTGCTGTAACATTGTATGAGATTATATAGTTTACCACTGTGCTGTAACATTGTATGAGATTATATAGTTTACCACAGAGTTATAACATTGTATGAGATTATATAGTTTACCCCTGTGCTGTAATATTGTATGACAGTATATAGTTTACCACAGTGCTATAATATTGTATGGTTATATCATACGATTGTAGTAACACTAGTGGGATTGGACTGTACCATGGTAAATATGCAGTACCAGTGACATTGACTCTGGCATGCTCTGAAAATCCCACAGTACCAGTACATTGGGAATATAAAATGAAACCTTTCTACAGACATAAAACTTAACTGCGTTTAATTTCCCAGCAAACTCATTGTGTCCAACAGAGGGAGCCGTTGTGCTAAATGCTGCCATCTGATGAGAGCCAAGAGAAGTACAATTAACACATGTGTACAACTGGTAGTGCCCTTTATAACAGTTGACCAGGATATTTTGTGTTTCCCATGCATTCCCTGCTCTCTCTACTTTGGCTTTATATGATGCTTTATCATACTTGTCTGTGCTTTACCATGCGTTCACTCTACATGTTGCTAAGCTTGTATCACAGCAAACTTTCTTAAAGGGGTTTGTATTACATGGTGGGGTTCATTGATGGTTACACATAATCATAATATTAAATTAACACCCTTTTAAATAAGGCATCATAGGGTTACATCTTATCAGACACTGCTTGGAGGTGACATTACTCTTGCAAACATGAGTAGGTTATATCGGTGTGGGCTAGAGATTACCCTGCTGCTATTGTCAAAGTGAGTCATGCATGAAGCATGCCCTCAGCTGACAGAGCAACGCCTGTTCACTTTAGTTCCTGTTAGGAGGGCCCGGCTCCACCCTTCACTCACAGTGCAGCCCTGTCCAGCTGAATCAATAGACACCTCAACAACAGGGTATGAAAGCAACAAACACTATACTGGGTCCAGCTCCAGAGCTTCTCAATTCAAACAGTACAGCGGGGTCAGCTCCAGAGCTTCTCAATTCAAACAGTATCCTGGGGTCAGCTCCAGAGCTTCTCAATTCAAACAGTATAGTGGGGTCAGCTCCAGAGCTTCTCAGTACAGCGGGGTCAGCTCCAGAGCTTCTCAATTCAAACAGTATAGTGGGGTCAGCTCCAGAGCTTCTCAATTCAAACAGTATACTGGGTCCAGCTCCAGAGCTTCTCAATTCAAACAGTATAGTGGGGTCAGCTCCAGAGCTTCTCAATTCAAACAGTATAGTGGGGTCAGCTCCAGAGCTTCTCAATTCAAACAGTACAGCGGGGTCAGCTCCAGAGCTTCTCAATTCAAACAGTACAGCGGGGTCAGCTCCAGAGCTTCTCAATTCAAACAGTACAGCGGGGTCAGCTCCAGAGCTTCTCAATTCAAACAGTACAGAGCTCCAGAGCTTCTCAATTCAAACAGTACAGCGGGGTCAGCTCCAGAGCTTCTCAATTCAAACAGTACAGCGGGGTCAGCTCCAGAGCTTCTCAATTCAAACAGTACAGCGGGGTCAGCTCCAGAGCTTCTCAATTCAAACAGTACAGCGGGGTCAGCTCCAGAGCTTCTCAATTCAAACAGTACAGCGGGGTCAGCTCCAGAGCTTCTCAATTCAAACAGTACAGCGGGGTCAGCTCCAGAGCTTCTCAATTCAAACAGTATAGGGGGGTCAGCTCCAGAGCTTCTCAATTCAAACAGTACAGCGGGGTCAGCTCCAGAGCTTCTCAATTCAAACAGTACAGCGGGGTCAGCTCCAGAGCTTCTCAATTCAAACAGTACAGCGGGGTCAGCTCCAGAGCTTCTCAATTCAAACAGTACAGCGGGGTCAGCTCCAGAGCTTCTCAATTCAAACAGTACAGCGGGGTCAGCTCCAGAGCTTCTCAATTCAAACAGTACAGCGGGGTCAGCTCCAGAGCTTCTCAATTCAAACAGTACAGCGGGGTCAGCTCCAGAGCTTCTCAATTCAAACAGTACAGCGGGGTCAGCTCCAGAGCTTCTCAATTCAAACAGTACAGCGGGGTCAGCTCCAGAGCTTCTCAATTCAAACAGTACAGCGGGGTCAGCTCCAGAGCTTCTCAATTCAAACAGTACAGCGGGGTCAGCTCCAGAGCTTCTCAATTCAAACAGTACAGCGGGGTCAGCTCCAGAGCTTCTCAATTCAAACAGTACAGCGGGGTCAGCTCCAGAGCTTCTCAATTCAAACAGTACAGCGGGGTCAGCTCCAGAGCTTCTCAATTCAAACAGTACAGCGGGGTCAGCTCCAGAGCTTCTCAATTCAAACAGTACAGCGGGGTCAGCTCCAGAGCTTCTCAATTCAAACAGTACAGCGGGGTCAGCTCCAGAGCTTCTCAATTCAAACAGTACAGCGGGGTCAGCTCCAGAGCTTCTCAATTCAAACAGTACAGCGGGGTCAGCTCCAGAGCTTCTCAATTCAAACAGTACAGCGGGGTCAGCTCCAGAGCTTCTCAATTCAAACAGTACAGCGGGGTCAGCTCCAGAGCTTCTCAATTCAAACAGTACAGCGGGGTCAGCTCCAGAGCTTCTCAATTCAAACAGTACAGCGGGGTCAGCTCCAGAGCTTCTCAATTCAAACAGTACAGCGGGGTCAGCTCCAGAGCTTCTCAATTCAAACAGTACAGCGGGGTCAGCTCCAGAGCTTCTCAATTCAAACAGTACAGCGGGGTCAGCTCCAGAGCTTCTCAATTCAAACAGTACAGCGGGGTCAGCTCCAGAGCTTCTCAATTCAAACAGTACAGCGGGGTCAGCTCCAGAGCTTCTCAATTCAAACAGTACAGCGGGGTCAGCTCCAGAGCTTCTCAATTCAAACAGTACAGCGGGGTCAGCTCCAGAGCTTCTCAATTCAAACAGTACAGCGGGGTCAGCTCCAGAGCTTCTCAATTCAAACAGTACAGCGGGGTCAGCTCCAGAGCTTCTCAATTCAAACAGTACAGCGGGGTCAGCTCCAGAGCTTCTCAATTCAAACAGTACAGCGGGGTCAGCTCCAGAGCTTCTCAATTCAAACAGTACAGCGGGGTCAGCTCCAGAGCTTCTCAATTCAAACAGTACAGCGGGGTCAGCTCCAGAGCTTCTCAATTCAAACAGTACAGCGGGGTCAGCTCCAGAGCTTCTCAATTCAAACAGTACAGCGGGGTCAGCTCCAGAGCTTCTCAATTCAAACAGTACAGCGGGGTCAGCTCCAGAGCTTCTCAATTCAAACAGTACAGCGGGGTCAGCTCCAGAGCTTCTCAATTCAAACAGTACAGCGGGGTCAGCTCCAGAGCTTCTCAATTCAAACAGTACAGCGGGGTCAGCTCCAGAGCTTCTCAATTCAAACAGTACAGCGGGGTCAGCTCCAGAGCTTCTCAATTCAAACAGTACAGCGGGGTCAGCTCCAGAGCTTCTCAATTCAAACAGTACAGCGGGGTCAGCTCCAGAGCTTCTCAATTCAAACAGTACAGCGGGGTCAGCTCCAGAGCTTCTCAATTCAAACAGTACAGCGGGGTCAGCTCCAGAGCTTCTCAATTCAAACAGTACAGCGGGGTCAGCTCCAGAGCTTCTCAATTCAAACAGTACAGCGGGGTCAGCTCCAGAGCTTCTCAATTCAAACAGTACAGCGGATTTTTTTTTTTTTTTTTTTTTTTTTTTTCAGCTCCAGAGCTTCTCAATTC
>NC_054539.1:75955853-76055853 GCF_017654505.1 Polyodon spathula
TCACCAGCAGGGATGGTGTTCTTTGGTTGATGCGCTGTGTTGGGTTTGCACCAAACATAAGGCTTTGCATTTAGGCTAAAAAGTTAAATTTTAGTTTCGTCAGACCACAAAACTTTTTGCCACATGGCTACAGAATCTCTTGACTGTTTTTTTTTTTTTTTGCATACTTCAAATAGGATTAAAGGTGGGCTTTCTTGAGTAATGGCTTCCTTCTTGCCACCCTACCATACAGGCCAGATTTGTGGCGTGCTTGAGATATTGTTGTCACATGCACATTGTGACCAGTTTTGGCCATAAAAGCCTGTAGCTTGCAAAGTTGCCATTGGCCTCTTGGTAGCCTCTCTGATTAGACTCCTTCTTGCTTGGTCATCCAGTCTGGAAGGATGGCCTGATCTAGGCAGGGTCTTCGTGGTGCCATACACCTTCCACTTCTTAATAATCGTCTTGACCGTGCTCTAAGGGATATTCAAGGCCTTTAATATTTTTTTATACCCATCCCCTGATCTGTGCCTTTCAACAACTTTGTCCCGGAGTTCTTTGAAAGCGCCTTGGTGCTCATGGTTGAGTCTTTGCTTTGAAATGCACTACCAGCAGAAGGAACCTACAGGAAGTGCTGAATTTATCCTGAATATATCACTACAATTGAACACAGGTGGAGGCCACTTAACTTGGTGTGTGATTTTGAGAGTGATTGGTTACACCTGAGCTAATTTAGGATTGCTATATTACAAGAGTTTGCTATTATTTTAGTTTTTATTTTTAATTCATTTTTGACAAATTTCTAGAATATGTTTTTCACTTGGAAGTTGTGGGGTAGGATGTGTAGATAAATGAAAAAAAAAACTATTTTAATGCATTTTAATTCCAGGCTACAAGGCAACAAAAGGTGAACATTTTGAAAGGGGGTGTAGACTTTCTATAGGCACTGTACACACACACATATACACATATATATATATATAGCAATCCTGAGGGAGGGAAGAGAATCAGGGTTCAGAGGGGGTGTGTGTGCGTGCTAGGGTTACATAGTGGGTGTGTGAGTGTAGGGGTTGCGTGACGTGTGAGGAGGGGAATTGGGGCGCAGGTTTGGTGCGAAAGACGGGGCGGGGGAAGTGAGGGCATATAAAAGGGGTGCAGGGAAAAGACCGAGAAGATTGGAGGAGACAAGAATCTGACAGAATGTTGTGTTCATGGGCTATAGAGAAAAAGAGTAAAAGAAAAACTACTACAAAAATGTATTTACACTTTCGATTCCCTTTCTCTCACTTTATGATTTTATTTTGTGATTATAGAATTATTAAAAAAAATAAATGGTTTGAGCCTTCATCTACTCACGGTTGCAGTCTCATTTCTGTCTCTTCTTCTCGAGGAAGGCAGGGAGCAACATTATAGGCGGGAAAGCGGATAAAAGCGCTTTGGGCCATTTGTGGGCTAGGGCGTCGATGCCTAGTGGACTTCTTGTTGCGGAGGGGGAACCGCAGGGGGCAATGGGTTGTCTCTACCGTGGCAAAAAGCTTGACCTGGGCTTCCTCAAAGCATTACAAAATGCACTGCACCACCGGAGGGTGCAGTCGCCATTCTGACGGATGAAGACCCTACCTGGAGAGGAGGTCTGCTGCCCAGTTCACCACTCCCGGGAAATGTACAGCCCGGAGGGACAGGGAGTGTCTCTGTGCCCAGATCAGCAGCCAAAAGGCTATGCGGTGTAACCCCGGGGACCACATAGCAGAGCACAGGAAGGAAATGCTGCAGTGCGAGGTGAATCGCTTTCAGCAGTAGCGCGTTTATGTGCAAGGATGTCCAGTGGCCCAACCAGGATCCTCCCACCCCAACCGTAGTTGGACGTATCTCTCGTCACTTGATGGCTGTAAATCACTCCCATCTTTACACCTTCGCTCAGGTGAGGGGCTTGCCTCCACCAGCGTAGCCAGTATAGGCAAGACACTGTCAGCCGACGGTGTCTGTCGCACATGGGGTGAAGCCGAAAGACATTGAGCCACACTTGAAGCGAGCGCACATGGAGTAACCCCAGTTGGATGGCTGACGAAGCTGAGACCATCAGACCCAGTAGTTTTTGGCTCAACACCAATTGTACTGTGGACCCTTGTTGAAACCGGGCCAGACAGTTGGCTACTCTGTCGTCCAATAGGTAGGCTCGCATCATAAGGGAATCCAACCGGAGACCCAAGTAGACCGTACTTTGCACCGGTATTAATTGGCTTTTTGCATCGTTGAGGGTGAGACCCAGCTTAGACAGATGCTCTGTCACAATCGTTGTATGGGTCACTGCTCCTTCCTGGGACTGGGAACAAATCCAAGCAATTCATCATCGTGATCCCTGATGGCATCCATGCACTTTGAAAATGTGCGGGGGTGCTAAGGAGAGGCTGAATGGCAGCACGGAAAACTCGAAGACGCTCCCCTGAAAAGCGAAGTGGAGATATTTCCTGTGCACTGGACGGATAGGAATGTGGAAATGTGCATCCTTCCGGTCCACTGTTGTACACGGACAGACTGGAGGATGTGGCGCTGTGTGACAACCTGGAACCTCCTCTTCCTCAAGAACCCGTTGAGGTGTCTCAGGTCTAGGATGGGGTGAAGACCACCATCCTTTTTTGGCACCAGGAAGTATCTCGAGTAGAACCCCTCTCTTTGAGAGATGTGTTGTACGAGATGGATGGCCTGTTTTAGAAGTTGTACTTCTACTTCTTGCTTGAGAGCCAAGACCTGGAGAGGGTCCTTCATGGATGTCACCGTGATCCCTCGAAAGGAAGGAGGTCCGAGTGAAACTGCAGTGTGTAACTGGTGTGTATGGTGGCAAGCACCCAGGAGTCAGAGGTGCAATTGCTCCAGTATTGCAGTTGGTGTTGTACAAATGGGTGGGTCTGAAGCTGCAAACCTTCATGGCCCTTGCTGGGGTTCTGAGGCTGGGGTTGAAGCTCCCTGGGGCGGTTTCATTGGAATGCTAGGGCCCCACGTCCGGCATTTCCCTGTCCTTGCTGACGGCCCTGTGTGTTAGCTGCCACGGAGGCCTGGAGGAGGTGCCCCCCATGGCGCCATATGGTTTGGAACAGTCAGAGTTACTGTAGTAATTGCAGTCACCTGACGAGACGCCTCTCGCTCACTGCAACGCTCTCTCAGAATCTCCTTTACTGCTGGTGCAAAAGTATGGCCAGGGGAGATAGACGCATCCAATAAGGCGTACTTTTCCGCATCTGGGACCTTCACATGAGATAGCTACAGCTGTCTGCGTGCCACCACTAAGCCTGCCAAGCTTCTGCCCAAAGCTTGCCCTTGGAAATCCGAAATCTGTAAGAAGTGTCTGAAACCACATGTAGCTTTGAAGCTAGCGGCTTGGGAAGGGTTACAGAGCGCAGCATGCCATCCAAGTAGGCCGTCAAGAGGCATCCTGCACTTCAGCCACGTAAGCCTTTTTCAGGTGGGCTTCGGTGATCCTTCATTGGCCGTTATTGCATACAGGATCCTTGGATCCTACTGGGGGGCTTGCACTAGGGCCGCTGTGGTGGTATCCACCAGAGGGAACAGTGCGAGCCCTACTGCCTCTGCACCTTCCATGGAGGCGAGTGCATGCATCGCTCTTGGACACCCTGGCGCTGAGGTCAGGTGTTGCCAGGAGGATTTGTCCTCCTCCAGAAAGTCCAGGAACACCAAAAAAGGCTGGGGGGTCGAAGTCTGCACTGGTCTGAATACAGACCTGCACTGTTCAGAGACTGCCTTCCAGTGAACCTGGAGGAAGTTGGCGGCTTGCTCCATAAGTGTCCAAATCAAGCTCGAGGGTGCTGGAACCTCAGGCTCTGAGGAAAAATCAGAGCTAGGGATCGCTTGAGGCCAACAAACGCCAACGCGTCGAAGTTCTGGAGCGTCGAGGCACCGAGAACCTCGAAGGAATCGAGTGTGCTCATGCAATAAGTGATTTGGGACTGAGGGTGTCGATGCACCAAGACGTCGATGTCCTGGGACACCGAGGGTGTCAAAGCAACGAGGACACCGCTGCAGGGAGCTGTGAAGTGCCACAGGCGTCAAAGAGCTGAGGCATCGAGTTTCTTGAGGTGCCGAGGGCGTCGAAACACAGAGGACACCGCTGCAGGGAGCTGTGAAGTGCCACAGGAGTCAAAGTGCTGAGGCATCGAGTTTCTTGAGGTGCCGAGAGTGTCGAAACTCCGAGGTCCTGAGGCTATGGAGCACCAAAGTCGCCGCTGCACAGGGCTCAAAAAGCCTTGAGGCGTCGAAGCGCTAAGGCGTATAGTCCTCGAGGCACTGAGAATGCCGAAGCACCGAGGCATGCAGCCACTGATGTGGGGGAGCACTTGAACACCAAGGGGGCAGAAGAAGTGAGGCACTGAGGCACCGAGGACTCGAGAGTACCGTGGGCGTCGAGGCCTAGACACGGGGGCCGAAGCACCAAGCACTGAGGGCTAAAGCACCAAGGCACTGAGTTGTGTTTCTTTGTCTGGGCTGCTTGCAGTCACACAACCAGGAACAGCGCGTAGCTTGCAACAGTGTGGTGCATAGCCTTCAGACAGTTGCTGTGCAGTCACACGACTAGGGCAGTGTGAAGCTTACAGTGGAGAGGAGCACCTCAGATGGTGTCTGGATCTCATGCAGCACATAGCCGGTGCAGCGCCTAGCTTACAGATGGGAGAAAAAAAAGACAGGAGAGAGACTCTACACAATGCTTTTATGGGCGAGTGGTTTGAATGTGCGTTGGGTCTGCTCAACAGCTGGACCAGGCCTCACGGAGGAAGCACGTGTTTTTTTCTTTTTTTTTTTTAAACTGCAAGGCAGTAACAGACACAGACACTCAACAGCAAGCTGGAGTCTAAGGGTGTTTTTTTTCTTTTTTTACTGTAAGCATTAATGATAAAATAGTAATTAACAAACTGTATGGGCACTAGGGCACAGCGAGTGGACGTGCCGAGGTCTCCCAGTCTTTGAGTCAACAGCGGCACTCAGTGGAGCTTGGTCTCACTGGAGCAGGGGTCTCCAACCCTGTTCATCAGTGGCTAAAGATCTGGAACACATGCTAATCTTGACTAATTAAGTCAAAAATTGGTTCAATGGAGTAACAGAGAGAGAGATTGGTTGAAATGAAAACCAGCAGCCACGCAGCTCTCCAGGACTGGAGTCTCCCTTCTCTTCATTTGACTTTTCAAAACAGCTGCAAAGAGCAGAGGAAAGAAAATATAGAAAACGCATGTAGCAAGCAGCAAGGTTAGTGAAAGCAGACTGTTGATTTTTTTTTTTTTGAACGAAATGCAGTTGAGTAGCGTTAGCTTAATCTTCAGCTGCCCAGTTTCTGATTCCGGGGAAGTGGCGAGCCGACTTCCAGCGATGAAACTGCAATAGAGAGAGCTCGAGTCAATCACACGGCTGGAGATGGCTAGTTTATACGAAACTTACTCACCTGAAGTGAAAGGCAAGAGACTGAAGTCTCAGAACAGTGACTATTTATTACCTCGGGAGGCGGGACCGAGGACGCTGATATAAAATGGTCAGTAAATACCTGACAAGCAGGCATATGCCAAAAGTATTGTTTTGGAGGGAATTGAAAGGGAACCATAAGATCGCTATTGAAATGACAAGTTAACAAGTTATCTAATATCCTTTTATTCATTATTTAAAATTGTGTGACATGATTCAAGACTGAGATCTTATTTTGTTGTATTTGTTTATTTAATGCATGTGCGTAATATTACAACATGAGAATTACGTAAGTGATAAATTCAGGAACTATTAGTGGCCAAAAATGTATAGGTAGAACGCCAGGTGGCGCGCGTTTGGACAAATCAATTTCCAAACTGCTGCTGTTGGGTCAGCCCCGCTTCGACTCAACAGCATACAGCGTCCGCGATTGAGACGGGATTGTATTCTATTATATTCGCTGGGCTATGGTTGTAGAACACATAGAAACAAAATGTTATTTTTTTATACAGTGCTATAATTTAATGGATATTAAAAAAAAAAAAAAAAAAAAAAAAAAACTTGCACGCCTTGCGAACAACAGACTTAAAGAAATACATTCCTGTCCTATTTAATATTGCACTAGTCTATCTGGTTTACTATTCGATACACGGAGATGTAATGCTGTGTGTAAGCGGGTGACGCTGTGGGGCGGGTGGGTGCAGTGGCTGTGCCTGGTCTTTATCTGGTTTACTATTCGATACACGGAGATGTAATGCTGTGTGTAAGCGGGTGACGCTGTGGGACGGGTGGGTGCAGTGGCTGTGCCTGGTCTTTATCTGGTTTACTATTCGATACACGGAGATGTAATGCTGTGTGTAAGCGGGTGACGCTGTGGGGCGGGTGGGTGCAGTGGCTGTGCCTGGTCTTTATCTGGTTTACTATTCGATACACGGAGATGTAATGCTGTGTGTAAGCGGGTGACGCTGTGGGGCGGGTGGGTGCAGTGGCTGTGCCTGGTCTTTATCTGGTTTACTATTCGATACACGGAGATGTAATGCTGTGTGTAAGCGGGTGACGCTGTGGGGCGGGTGGGTGCAGTGGCTGTGCCTGGTCTTTATCTGGTTTACTATTCGATGCACGGAGATGTAATGCTGTGTGTAAGCGGGTGACGCTGTGGGGCGGGTGGGTGCAGTGGCTGTGCCTGGTCTTTATCTGGTTTACTATTCGATGCACGGAGATGTAATGCTGTGTGTAAGCGGGTGACGCTGTCAGGGTGGGTGCAGTGGCTGTGCCTGGTCTTTATCTGGTTTACTATTCGATGCACGGAGATGTAATGCTGTGTGTAAGCGGGTGACGCTGTGGGGCGGGTGGGTGCAGTGGCTGTGCCTGGTCTTTATCTGGTTTACTATTCGATGCACGGAGATGTAATGCTGTGTGTAAGCGGGTGACGCTGTGGGGCGGGTGGGTGCAGTGGCTGTGCCTGGTCTTTATCTGGTTTACTATTCGATGCACGGAGATGTAATGCTGTGTGTAAGCGGGTGACGCTGTCAGGGTGGGTGCAGTGGCTGTGCCTGGTCTTTATCTGGTTTACTATTCGATGCACGGAGATGTAATGCTGTGTGTAAGCGGGTGACGCTGTGGGGCGGGTGGGTGCAGTGGCTGTGCCTGGTCTTTATCTGGTTTACTATTCGATACACGGAGATGTAATGCTGTGTGTAAGCGGGTGACGCTGTGGGGCGGGTGGGTGCAGTGGCTGTGCCTGGTCTTTATCTGGTTTACTATTCGATACACGGAGATGTAATGCTGTGTGTAAGCGGGTGACGCTGTGGGGCGGGTGGGTGCAGTGGCTGTGCCTGGTCTTTATCTGGTTTACTATTCGATACACGGAGATGTAATGCTGTGTGTAAGCGGGTGACGCTGTGGGGCGGGTGGGTGCAGTGGCTGTGCCTGGTCTTTATCTGGTTTACTATTCGATACACGGAGATGTAATGCTGTGTGTAAGCGGGTGACGCTGTGGGGCGGGTGGGTGCAGTGGCTGTGCCTGGTCTTTATCTGGTTTACTATTCGATGCACGGAGATGTAATGCTGTGTGTAAGCGGGTGACGCTGTGGGGCGGGTGGGTGCAGTGGCTGTGCCTGGTCTTTATCTGGTTTACTATTCGATGCACGGAGATGTAATGCTGTGTGTAAGCGGGTGACGCTGTGGGGCGGGTGGGTGCAGTGGCTGTGCCTGGTCTTTATCTGGTTTACTATTCGATACACGGAGATGTAATGCTGTGTGTAAGCGGGTGACGCTGTGGGGCGGGTGGGTGCAGTGGCTGTGCCTGGTCTTTATCTGGTTTACTATTCGATGCACGGAGATGTAATGCTGTGTGTAAGCGGGTGACGCTGTGGGACGGGTGGGTGCAGTGGCTGTGCCTGGTCTTTATCTGGTTTACTATTCGATGCACGGAGATGTAATGCTGTGTGTAAGCGGGTGACGCTGTGGGGCGGGTGGGTGCAGTGGCTGTGCCTGGTCTTTATCTGGTTTACTATTCGATGCACGGAGATGTAATGCTGTGTGTAAGCGGGTGACGCTGTGGGGCGGGTGGGTGCAGTGGCTGTGCCTGGTCTTTATCTGGTTTACTATTCGATACACGGAGATGTAATGCTGTGTGTAAGCGGGTGACGCTGTGGGGCGGGTGGGTGCAGTGGCTGTGCCTGGTCTTTATCTGGTTTACTATTCGATGCACGGAGATGTAATGCTGTGTGTAAGCGGGTGACGCTGTGGGGGGGTGGGTGCAGTGGCTGTGCCTGGTCTTTATCTGGTTTACTATTCGATGCACGGAGATGTAATGCTGTGTGTAAGCGGGTGACGCTGTGGGGCGGGTGGGTGCAGTGGCTGTGCCTGGTCTTTATCTGGTTTACTATTCGATACACGGAGATGTAATGCTGTGTGTAAGCGGGTGACGCTGTGGGGCGGGTGGGTGCAGTGGCTGTGCCTGGTCTTTATCTGGTTTACTATTCGATACACGGAGATGTAATGCTGTGTGTAAGCGGGTGACGCTGTGGGGCGGGTGGGTGCAGTGGCTGTGCCTGGTCTTTATCTGGTTTACTATTCGATGCACGGAGATGTAATGCTGTGTGTAAGCGGGTGACGCTGTGGGGCGGGTGGGTGCAGTGGCTGTGCCTGGTCTTTATCTGGTTTACTATTCGATGCACGGAGATGTAATGCTGTGTGTAAGCGGGTGACGCTGTCAGGGGGTGGGTGCAGTGGCTGTGCCTGGTCTTTATCTGGTTTACTATTCGATGCACGGAGATGTAATGCTGTGTGTAAGCGGGTGACGCTGTGGGGCGGGTGGGTGCAGTGGCTGTGCCTGGTCTTTATCTGGTTTACTATTCGATGCACGGAGATGTAATGCTGTGTGTAAGCGGGTGACGCTGTGGGGGGTGGGTGCAGTGGCTGTGCCTGGTCTTTATCTGGTTTACTATTCGATGCACGGAGATGTAATGCTGTGTGTAAGCGGGTGACGCTGTGGGACGGGTGGGTGCAGTGGCTGTGCCTGGTCTTTATCTGGTTTACTATTCGATGCACGGAGATGTAATGCTGTGTGTAAGCGGGTGACGCTGTGGCGGGTGGGTGCAGTGGCTGTGCCTGGTCTTCATCTGGTTTACTATTCGATGCACGGAGATGTAATGCTGTGTGTAAGCGGGTGACGCTGTGGGGCGGGTGGGTGCAGTGGCTGTGCCTGGTCTTTATCTGGTTTACTATTCGATGCACGGAGATGTAATGCTGTGTGTAAGCGGGTGACGCTGTGGGGGGGTGGGTGCAGTGGCTGTGCCTGGTCTTTATCTGGTTTACTATTCGATGCACGGAGATGTAATGCTGTGTGTAAGCGGGTGACGCTGTGGGGCGGGTGGGTGCAGTGGCTGTGCCTGGTCTTTATCTGGTTTACTATTCGATGCACGGAGATGTAATGCTGTGTGTAAGCGGGTGACGCTGTGGGGCGGGTGGGTGCAGTGGCTGTGCCTGGTCTTTATCTGGTTTACTATTCGATGCACGGAGATGTAATGCTGTGTGTAAGCGGGTGACGCTGTGGGGCGGGTGGGTGCAGTGGCTGTGCCTGGTCTTTATCTGGTTTACTATTCGATACACGGAGATGTAATGCTGTGTGTAAGCGGGTGACGATGTGGGGCGGGTGGGTGCAGTGGCTGTGCCTGGTCTTTATCTGGTTTACTATTCGATGCACGGAGATGTAATGCTGTGTGTAAGCGGGTGACGCTGTGGGGCGGGTGGGTGCAGTGGCTGTGCCTGGTCTTTATCTGGTTTACTATTCGATACACGGAGATGTAATGCTGTGTGTAAGCGGGTGACGCTGTGGGGCGGGTGGGTGCAGTGGCTGTGCCTGGTCTTTATCTGGTTTACTATTCGATACACGGAGATGTAATGCTGTGTGTAAGCGGGTGACGCTGTGGGGCGGGTGGGTGCAGTGGCTGTGCCTGGTCTTTATCTGGTTTACTATTCGATGCACGGAGATGTAATGCTGTGTGTAAGCGGGTGACGCTGTGGGGCGGGTGGGTGCAGTGGCTGTGCCTGGTCTTTATCTGGTTTACTATTCGATGCACGGAGATGTAATGCTGTGTGTAAGCGGGTGACGCTGTGGGGCGGGTGGGTGCAGTGGCTGTGCCTGGTCTTTATCTGGTTTACTATTCGATGCACGGAGATGTAATGCTGTGTGTAAGCGGGTGACGCTGTGGGGCGGGTGGGTGCAGTGGCTGTGCCTGGTCTTTATCTGGTTTACTATTCGATGCACGGAGATGTAATGCTGTGTGTAAGCGGGTGACGCTGTGGGGCGGGTGGGTGCAGTGGCTGTGCCTGGTCTTTATCTGGTTTACTATTCGATGCACGGAGATGTAATGCTGTGTGTAAGCGGGTGACGCTGTGGGGCGGGTGGGTGCAGTGGCTGTGCCTGGTCTTTATCTGGTTTATCTGGTTTACTATTCGAGTGGCTGTGCCTGGTCTTTATCTGGTTTACTATTCGATGCACGGAGATGTAATGCTGTGTGTAAGCGGGTGACGCTGTGGGGCGGGTGGGTGCAGTGGCTGTGCCTGGTCTTTATCTGGTTTACTATTCGATGCACGGAGATGTAATGCTGTGTGTAAGCGGGTGACGCTGTCAGGGTGGGTGCAGTGGCTGTGCCTGGTCTTTATCTGGTTTACTATTCGATGCACGGGTGGGTGCAGTGGCTGTGCCTGGTCTTTATCTGGTTTACTATTCGATGCACGGAGATGTAATGCTGTGTGTAAGCGGGTGACGCTGTGGGGCGGGTGGGTGCAGTGGCTGTGCCTGGTCTTTATCTGGTTTACTATTCGATGCACGGAGATGTAATGCTGTGTGTAAGCGGGTGACGCTGTGGGGCGGGTGGGTGCAGTGGCTGTGCCTGGTCTTTATCTGGTTTACTATTCGATGCACGGAGATGTAATGCTGTGTGTAAGCGGGTGACGCTGTGGGGCGGGTGGGTGCAGTGGCTGTGCCTGGTCTTTATCTGGTTTACTATTCGATACACGGAGATGTAATGCTGTGTGTAAGCGGGTGACGCTGTGGGGCGGGTGGGTGCAGTGGCTGTGCCTGGTCTTTATCTGGTTTACTATTCGATACACGGAGATGTAATGCTGTGTGTAAGCGGGTGACGCTGTGGGGCGGGTGGGTGCAGTGGCTGTGCCTGGTCTTTATCTGGTTTACTATTCGATGCACGGAGATGTAATGCTGTGTGTAAGCGGGTGACGCTGTGGGGCGGGTGGGTGCAGTGGCTGTGCCTGGTCTTTATCTGGTTTACTATTCGATGCACGGAGATGTAATGCTGTGTGTAAGCGGGTGACGCTGTGGGGCGGGTGGGTGCAGTGGCTGTGCCTGGTCTTTATCTGGTTTACTATTCGATGCACGGAGATGTAATGCTGTGTGTAAGCGGGTGACGCTGTGGGGCGGGTGGGTGCAGTGGCTGTGCCTGGTCTTTATCTGGTTTACTATTCGATGCACGGAGATGTAATGCTGTGTGTAAGCGGGTGACGCTGTGGGGCGGGTGGGTGCAGTGGCTGTGCCTGGTCTTTATCTGGTTTACTATTCGATGCACGGAGATGTAATGCTGTGTGTAAGCGGGTGACGCTGTGGGACGGGTGGGTGCAGTGGCTGTGCCTGGTCTTTATCTGGTTTACTATTCGATGCACGGAGATGTAATGCTGTGTGTAAGCGGGTGACGCTGTGGGGCGGGTGGGTGCAGTGGCTGTGCCTGGTCTTCATCTGGTTTACTATTCGATGCACGGAGATGTAATGCTGTGTGTAAGCGGGTGACGCTGTGGGGCGGGTGGGTGCAGTGGCTGTGCCTGGTCTTTATCTGGTTTACTATTCGATGCACGGAGATGTAATGCTGTGTGTAAGCGGGTGACGCTGTCAGGGTGGGTGCAGTGGCTGTGCCTGGTCTTCATCTGGTTTACTATTCGATGCACGGAGATGTAATGCTGTGTGTAAGCGGGTGACGCTGTGGGGCGGGTGGGTGCAGTGGCTGTGCCTGGTCTTTATCTGGTTTACTATTCGATGCACGGAGATGTAATGCTGTGTGTAAGCGGGTGACGCTGTGGGGCGGGTGGGTGCAGTGGCTGTGCCTGGTCTTTATCTGGTTTACTATTCGATGCACGGAGATGTAATGCTGTGTGCAAGCGGGTGACGCTGTCAGGGTGGGTGCAGTGGCTGTGCCTGGTCTTTATCTGGTTTACTATTCGATACACGGAGATGTAATGCTGTGTGTAAGCGGGTGACGCTGTGGGGCGGGTGGGTGCAGTGGCTGTGCCTGGTCTTTATCTGGTTTACTATTCGATGCACGGAGATGTAATGCTGTGTGTAAGCGGGTGACGCTGTGGGGCGGGTGGGTGCAGTGGCTGTGCCTGGTCTTTATCTGGTTTACTATTCGATACACGGAGATGTAATGCTGTGTGTAAGCGGGTGACGCTGTGGGGCGGGTGGGTGCAGTGGCTGTGCCTGGTCTTTATCTGGTTTACTATTCGATGCACGGAGATGTAATGCTGTGTGCAAGCGGGTGACGCTGTAAGTGGCTGTGCCTGGTCTTTATCTGGTTTACTATTCGCACGGATGTAATGCTGTGTGTAAGCGGGTGACGCTGTGGGGCGGGTGGGTGCAGTGGCTGTGCCTGGTCTTTATCTGGTTTACTATTCGATGCACGGAGATGTAATGCTGTGTGTAAGCGGGTGACGCTGTGGGGCGGGTGGGTGCAGTGGCTGTGCCTGGTCTTTATCTGGTTTACTATTCGATGCACGGAGATGTAATGCTGTGTGTAAGCGGGTGACGCTGTGGGGCGGGTGGGTGCAGTGGCTGTGCCTGGTCTTTATCTGGTTTACTATTCGATGCACGGAGATGTAATGCTGTGTGTAAGCGGGTGACGCTGTGGGACGGGTGGGTGCAGTGGCTGTGCCTGGTCTTTATCTGGTTTACTATTCGATGCACGGAGATGTAATGCTGTGTGTAAGCGGGTGACGCTGTGGGGCGGGTGGGTGCAGTGGCTGTGCCTGGTCTTTATCTGGTTTACTATTCGATGCACGGAGATGTAATGCTGTGTGTAAGCGGGTGACGCTGTGGGGCGGGTGGGTGCAGTGGCTGTGCCTGGTCTTTATCTGGTTTACTATTCGATACACGGAGATGTAATGCTGTGTGTAAGCGGGTGACGCTGTGGGGCGGGTGGGTGCAGTGGCTGTGCCTGGTCTTTATCTGGTTTACTATTCGATGCACGGAGATGTAATGCTGTGTGTAAGCGGGTGACGATGTGGGGCGGGTGGGTGCAGTGGCTGTGCCTGGTCTTTATCTGGTTTACTATTCGATGCACGGAGATGTAATGCTGTGTGTAAGCGGGTGACGCTGTCAGGGTGGGTGCAGTGGCTGTGCCTCGTCGCTTGGCTGCGCTGTGTGCGCCACAGTACTCGGTTCTGTCTCTTCTTTCCAGTGACGGTCCGCCATATTGAATGTGTCCTCCTCCATCTCGCACTGCTACCGATTCAGACCATGCAGCAGACCGGGCAATGAAGTCAATATCGATACCTTGAAATCACCATTGCACGGCCAAATACAGCAGCATGGAGGCCGTCAAAGCCTTTAACAGCGAGGTTTGTATCTTGTATTGTTTTATTTAACCCTACTGGAAGTCTGCTATTTGTTATCAGCGCTTCAATTGTCCATTCTGATCGAGGAGGAGAGAAAGTGCTCGCTGGGCCTGCCTCTCTCTGCAACAACAAACAGGGGAACATTGTATTACACAGTAATAATAATAACAAAAACATCGCACAGAAGAACCGTTATTAAAGGCCGCAGTGGCGAGTTAGCATGTTTTTAGAACAGCGTCGATTGATGCATGAAGGAAGGAAGGAAGCTACCCAAGTTAGAAAGTGTAAAGTTGAGTGCGAGCGCTGCCCCTTCTCTTGTGAGTGTGTGTAGCGCAGCACTGCAGCAAAATACAGACTGAGTGAGTGTAAATAGATCCGGTTAAAGTGGAGGTTGTACAAAACATGCAATGCAAATATCTTCTTTTTTTATAATTCGTACTGTACTGTCGGGGTTATCGTAACAGAAGCTAGTTTAAACAAAGGAGAAATGATCGGTCATGAAGTAAAGTAAAAGCAGCAACGTACGACGCATAGAACAGCGTCATAAACCGACAGAATTGACTAGAGCTAAACAAATATAAAATGTCAATCATGCCTTAGAAATATCAGCCAGCACTTGTACTGCATTTTATTGAGTATTTTAAACAGTAAGTTAGGAGAGTCGCCATAACACGGTGCCTTATTTATTGCCAGATGTTTGATAGGCCTGTGTCTGAAGTAATGAAGGGGGCACTGGCGTGTTGAAATAGTCATGTTGTAAACACATACAGAGCACATTTGCAGACACCTTGCTTTTCTTAACTAGCCAATGCTCATAAATGCTTAACTACTGTCAGATTCAAGTCACTGCTTACAATTTATCAAAGGAATTTGGAATAAGATTTCCTTTAAAGAATGGAAGCATGTACAACCTGTAATGTTCTTTTAAGTAGTTTAAAAGTGAAATAAATGAAACAGCATGGTAAGTATCTAGTTGCTTAGGGCATGCCCGAATAAGCAGTGCAGAGTGACGGAAGCCATTTTAAAGAAAGTGTACACAGCTAGTGTGTTTTCTGAACGCCTGGCTAACTACAGTAGCATACTTGTAGCTTACCAGGCTCAACTTACGGGGGTTCCTCTCTGAGAACCATGGGCCTTCGTCTCAACAAGTGGACGAGCTGTGCCTGATTTCCAGGAACCTGCTGTGGCTGTCCAAGTGCAGACAGCTCTGGCTCTCCCAAGCACGTGTGCTTTACACGGACAAGACGCCAGTGCTGGACGATAAGTTTAATCATACTTTAAAGGCACGCACCTGAATCGGAAGGTAATTAAACAGGTTGTGTGGGTGAAGGGAGTAAGAGTGTCTGTTGCTTCAGTGTATGATACTCATTGAAGCATGGAGCAATGCACAGAGCTTGGCGCCGCCTCTTCGCTGTCACTTGATGTTGATGGTAAATATTCTTCACTGAGACACTCGCTGACATCCGATTCAGTGGAAGAATTGTATGTATTGGAATTCAGTATTATTACTAATACTTCTTTTTCAAAGTGATTTTCGCCGGTTTACAAACACTGTTGTAGTTATATTTAATTTAGTCAGTATCTGGCAGAGGACTCAAGATACCAATAAAAGGTGCTACAGAAACCTAGTGCTACATTATTATGTGATCAGTGGTTTTTTAGGCTCAGTAGTTCGTTTAAAGTTGCAGAACATACCAGCATGTTTGTACTCCCTGGGGACTAGAGAGCAGCGAACGTACCGGTAAGTTCGTACTACTGAAAGGGTTAAAATTCCAATATGGTCATATTTTTTTTATTTACAAAAACACTAATCAATTTTTCCTTGATTTTCTTGCAGTTGTACTCGTTGAATGACTACAAACCGCCAATCTCCAAAGCTAAAATGACCCAGATCACAAAGTTAGCCATTAAAGCTATAAAGGTAAGTGATTAAAAAACATCCAAAAGTTATTTTGGGATGCAATTCAGAACTAGGCTCAAAATTAGTCTATTTTCACACAGGGTTGGTTAATTTTAAATGAAGTCCATTTAAATAATGATTTAAATCACTTGATTTAAAAAAAAAAAGTTTCATTCATTTTTTCATTTACTACCTATTTTATATAGTTTCTCAAAGAAAAGACAAAGTATGTTTTAAAAACCTTTTATTAACACAAACATCTTAAACTTACTGTCTATAAACTAAAACTCTTAGTTTTGTATTCTGATCATAGTGCAAATGCAAGTGCGAATGGTGCATAAGTGGAGCGAAGATGTAAAAAAAACACTGTGGTGAAATGGTATTCTGAAGACATGCATGTCTTGCCCCATTATTAATACATTCTCTGAAGTGATTCTGATGACAGGGCAATGGGGATCCAAATAGACAGTTGAGCGCTGTGTTAGACCCACTGAAACCAGGTTTATTTAGTGGTGCAATCAGGAACTTTAATAGTAGAACACACTGAAAAGCCAAGTAGCCATAAGTAAAAATTGCATGTGTTTGGACTGACACAGAAAGAGGAAACCAAAGAAAGAAAAGTAAAATAAGTGACTGGGATGAGTGAGGGAGATTTTTCTCTGCCGTACTCCATCGCTATATTCTTGTAGTCACATTGTAGTTCACGTTTAAAGGATGCCACAGGAAGTGATTAGCTTTATGTATTCATTTAAGATTGAGTAACTTTAGTTTGGTATGTAAGTATTCACAAACCACCATTTCCAACATCCTTAAATTTAAGGTTTGGGGGTACTGTATCCGCCCTTACTGTGGCACTAGAGCAGTCTGATACACAATGGACTGCTGATGGTAAATTACTAAAATAAATGCATAAAAAAAATTTGCATTTGGTGACATTTGTCACATGACCGGTTATACGTCTAGCATATTATTAAATGTTTAACCACTGCTTTAGAGTTTATACGCATAAACGTTTAAAATTATTATTATTTTTTTTTAATCAATGATTATCTTTGTTTGAGAGAGTCTGTATCCAGAAGGCACGTTCAAGTCATCAGATCATCTGGTTCGTTGTGATGATGATTATTATTATTATTTATTTTGACCTGGTGAAGACAAGAAATCTAGAACATTTTGCAGTCTGCTGTAAAATGCATCATGCATTCTTTTTTCAAATAAAGGCATATATCATTTAAAAATATATATTTATACATTTTTAATTGGGCAATATAATGAATATTGTTATACGGCAATAACGACTGGTCGTATCAGCATTGAAAAGATTAGAATAAACTAATTTCGTGAAAAAGCCTGAACCCGTTGACAAAGAGGGCTATACCTAAGCCTGTTTGCCTCATGAGAACTTCAATATAAATACAGCGACCGTAAATAGAACTGTAGTTTTCATTGACCGAGAGTAAGGAAGAAGGAAATTCGAGTTGCATAAAGGAAGTGAAAGCCACTGATGTAGGTACAATGAACCATATAGGAAACACTGTACAGTTAAAGCAGGTTTGAAATCGGAGCATTGCACTAACAAAGTGTGTACTGAATACTGTAGGAAAGTGGTGGCTAAGTTTAAGCAGAGGGTTCTTTTTTGTCTTTTCTTTTTTCGCTACTTAAACGCTCAAGCTGGTTGCCAAAGTCAGCTTCTTACTTGTGTTTAATTACCTTTTCCCTTCCCTCAGCAGCTCTCCCAGCTCTCGAAAAGCAGTGAAAGTGAAGCAGAGGAGGGGCGTGAGAGTATCTGTCAGGGAGATAAGCGAGTCCTAACCAGCTTAGGTAGGCGATGGGCTGTTTCAAAGGCAGATAAAGAGGACGTTTGAGAATTCACTTACTGTTCGATGCAAAATACTCTATACAAATTTTTTTTTTTCTGGCAGATCTAAATTCGTAAGGGCAGTGTTTCTTGTTGTTTTTCGGATGTAGTTGGTTAATTGTAGAGAATTTGAAAGTTTTTTATTATTTTAGATTGATCCCAATTGGGTTGCTACCACGAAAATAAACCGGTGTTTCTTCTAATACAGTTTTTAACTTGTTCCTGTTCTCTGGTTAATGACTTATTTCTGTTCTGATTTGTTCTAGACGGTCTGCAACAATAACTTTAAAAAAACAGCTAATGGAGTTCTATTGAAGTTCTGAGAGTAGCATGTTGTATTGCAAAACAAATCTATTTGACATAACTTATTTGTTCTGTTGTTTTTGGATGCTTGGTGTTTAGTGGAACCAGTACTGTGTGCAGTGGAATTCAGTTGTGGAGTGCAGTGTTTCAGCGTCTTTGTTGCTGGTTTAGATGTGTTAAATCTTGATGTAGTGACTAAGCCAAAATGAAATTACAGATTTATGTATTATTGGATTTTATTCTGTAATGGGTTATCAGGGTTCTCTCCAGTAATTCTGTACAGCTGGGCAACATTACTGTATTTTTCAATGAATAGGATATAGCCAGAATACTGGCTGCAGCATGCCACTGATAGGTACTGTACTTGCAATTCTACTTTTATTCACAATCAGTTATTGTTATTAGTGCTAGTAGTGACAAATACTGTGATGATAAAAAAAAAAAAAAAATAGTAAAACAGTGCTGATATTATTAATAGTTTAGCTAATGCCTTTATCCAAGGTGACTTCCTCAACTTACTGCAGCAGCTTATACTGTTCATTTTGGATTGTCCTTTTACTATAGTGAACAAAGGCTTGGACCCAAATGGGGTTGTTATAGTGAGGGTGTACTGTATTTAGTATTTTACTTGTATGTTTAATATACAACACTTGCACATTTTAATTTATAATGTGTGCACTTATTTCATTTGTGTTATTTTTCACCACCCATAGTGTTCAACATTTAAGAGGGTATAAATAAGTTTGGATCAGAATACAGTATCATCCCGTACAAAAAAGTAATATACTGCAAGTATACTTGTGCCAGAATTGTCTGGTTTTAGTATACTGTTGGTACCATTATGCTTTATTCTAACACAAGTATACTTGCAAAATATAACTTTGTATATTCTTTTTGTAAATAATGCAACGTAGTTCTCAAATATTGGACATTTCTTAGATTGTATCTTACTTCTCTTTTGCATACCTGCATTGTCTCTTGCTAGATATGCACCTCCAGATTCTGAAAAATACTTTTAGAAAACCAGGAGCAACTTCTGCTCTGGATCAAAAAGCTATAATGCTCTGCGGCTGCCCGCCAGTGTGGATAACTATCAAAAAACTAGTAGGAACTAACTAAAAAAAGTCTGGGAAAACAAATGGAAGTCTGGAAAATTATGCTGAAAAAGTGTATGAACCTTGAGGTACTGTACCTCAGCTCTTATTGAGTACAATGTACTTTGTACAAATCAAAGTCCATAGGTTAATTATGGGCAACTTGACATTTTTTTGGACAACCAAATGTCTGCAATGGACTGCCCAAAGGGCAAGTACCATTACCAAAATTTTGCGAGCCGTGCATCGATGCATCAGCTTTTTTGGAGAACGATGTATTGATAGTGAAAAATTAGACATCACCCTAGCCTTAGTCTACTTTTGTTTTCACTTGAAATACACACATTATTTAACCCTTTGTGGTTCGTTTATTCAGCGCCTGTCAGTATCAGGTCCAATTAATGTTTCTATTTACATTTATTTTACACATGCTGTTTAAAAGTAATTTTATTCACAGTAAAACAGGTTTAAAGGTCACTGCATATCAACAGGACACAGTACTGCATCTCCAGCCCTGCCCCACGCCTTGTGTATTTATCACATATCTCTTCATAGTAGTGCATACTGATAAATCATCTCCTGATCACTCATTTTATCACCAAACTCCTTAGTAATGCTGTCCAAGTCATTATTTTATTACTGTAACATCTCAAAAAGCTCTGGAAATGTCCACTGATTTTCTTTGAGTGCTGGATGCGGAAGCAGCTATCTTGTTTGTTTATGTCCGTGTTATGTCTGTGGTGAAGGGACTATGCGTATTGCTCATATCTGCCTCTGCCTCTTTCGGCCATTGAAGTCTTTTATCTGATTTTTCCGGAATAAAAAACAACTAGCGACCTGTGCTTGATGTCTTTTTGATGTTGGACAGGAAAGGGGAAATTTTAATGTCAGACCTGGTCGGACATAGGACCACAATGGGTTAACAGCTGTATTGCTTTCTTTGTTTTGAACGAATATCTGAACATTAAAACATTAAACATTAAAATTCCATGTTTGTCCCAGCACTAGAATAAACATGTACTTTTTTAAATTTAAAATTTATTTCTATAATAAAGCTAAAGTGTCTGTCATTTAAAACTTCAGCAGCCCCTGTCTATTCTGTACTGGATCTTATTTCCAAGGACCTTTTTAATGATAAATCGGGTGTTTGGCTCTGATAACAGGTCAAAATTGCTAGAATATAAAGGTTAAATCCACAAGTATAACGATTTGCATTGCTGTTATTATCATAAAGTTAAAGTAAAACTGTAATAAAAAGTATCCCAGAGAAATAGGTTGTTAAGGCCTTGCTTTAACCCTCTCAATTAACTATAAAGCAAAGGTCACAGAGTAGTTCAAGTTAAACATTATTTCTTGTATGTGCTTTAGGCAGACATGGTACAGATGCAGTCCGGGGTTTTTAAAATCTCTGCTTTTGCTGTTTCTTTGCAATAAACAAATTGGAAGTTTCGTTTATTACATTCTTTGTAACAGAAAATAGGATCTCAACATAAATCAAAATGTTGATCACTATCTTTACATTTACCTTGCAAGTTGGGCCAGCGTTTGGAAAGTGCGACTCATTTTCCAGTGTCTGCATCTCCCGATTCTGACTTGTTTGCCAAATCTGAAGCAGCACTTTGCTGTGAACTAGTGGGGCTAAACAAGTTTTAGTTTCGTGAAATTACTATTTGTTTAGCTACACATCAGACAGAGCTGTTTTCACTTGCCGTTTTAAAAACTGTCGTGCTAATTCTGCCAAGGTGGTAAAACACATTGTGATACGCATTTCTAATTTCTATTAACACTTCACAACTAAGGCCTTCCCTCATTGATCAACCAGTGAGCACTGGCATGGAAGCAGTGATTAAGGTAAAGGTTGATTTAAGTAAGAGATAAATAGCAAGAAGTGTAGAACATGAAAGTGGCATTAGAAAAAAAAAAAACAAAGGAATGTGAACCAGAACTAGACTAGTTCTAGGTTTGAGAAGTACTCGGGCAAAATGTAAGTGGGCTCAAAGCTTGTTTGAACAATAGCAAAACAAATGCTAAATCTCTGTGAAATGCTAAACTGAAATTGCAAGCCTTTTTGTAAGTGTTACGTTTTGAAGTGTATAACACTAACTCATTTTTGACGTGACTGTTGCATAATAAAATGGTATTTGCTTTTCTGAGTTTTCTGTGAATTCTTAACACAAACTGTGGATTAGTTAATCAGCAATATATCTGCCCCACATGCCCCTTCTTTTCAAAGCCACAGGGACACTTTGTTAGAAGATTCATAGAATGAAACAATCAAAATATCAAAGGGTGACGTCGCTGAAATGCTGCTGGGGAGAGGCTGTGGTTACACCAAATCAGACTGTGGCGGCATGCGGCCACGGTAGCCGTATTTGAGAAACGCAGTTAGATCATTCGTGGAGCACCAGTTTTATTCCGCAGTTATCTGCAAGTGTACTTGAGTGTTCTTCGTATAGTTTTGTACGGTGATCTGAAGATTGGCACGTTAGACACATAGTGAGAATCGGTGTGTGTATTGCAGTTTCAGTAAGTACATAATTTAGCGTTGGTAGTTTATGATTTTAATGTAAACGAGGGGGACAAAATTTATCATTGTAAAAGTCATTCACGCTGCAATTTTGAAAATGTATTCAAAAAGTCAGATTGTGCACACGATTATGCTGAGGACAACATCTACGGGACTGTAAAACCACAAGTGAGCCTGAGGATGGTTTAGTGTAGTCAATTACACGAAAATAATAAACTATTCGAGTAGCACATTACATATTCAAGTACATGAAAAAAAGCTTTATACATTAGTTACTAATAGAAGCAAACACATTTTATTTATTTATTTATTTATTCTAAAAGTATGTCAGCCTGAAACCCTAAGCCAGACGTTGTTATGCCTGTTGCACCAACCAATAATTTAGTCTTTAATATTCTACATCTGGCGTTCGAAATGCGTGTTCATGTGAATTAGATTTGCATATTAAACCTAAGGACCCTAATTAATCATGCATTACTTGTAACGTCAGAATTGTACAGTAACGTATTTTGTTTGAAATTGTTGCCAGTGTTGTTGCCTTGTTTTCAGCTAATTTAAACAGCTCCCCTCATGAGTTCCCCAGTGTAATGACTGCTCACAGCAACGTCTGCCCTGTTGCTATTTCCAGGAGCGTGGCACCAGAGAACTTTACATTTGCTAACTGAAATAAAATAATGTATAGAAGAGGGAAGCCAAACTTGCATAACATTGAAATTAGAAAGCTAATTTAAATTTGATTTACTACAAAGACATACTAACTGCTAAGCAGAACAGTGCAACGACTAGCAAGAAAAATACCTGCAGTTCATTGTAACACATCTACCGTTGACTATCGTTATTAAACTCCAGCCATAGGTAAATCTTCATACCTTTTCGCCTGAAAATGTATCTTTTTTGTTTTTTAACGTTCCTTTCACTTACATTGCTTATTTGTGCTGCTGTGTCTAAGCCTCTTGTCTCATTTATATATTAGTGAGTGGTGTGTGACCGAGTTTAGTAAAAATACCCTGAATATTTGGTTTGCCAAATTACCCTTTGTATTTTTTCATTCTGAAAGTTTGTTGTTTTTAAATTGATTTTTTTTTAATACCATTTGATTTTTACAATGGAAAAGTGACCTTAGATTTTTGTAACAATTAGTGTGTGAATCACTCAGAAAACATAGATTTGTGTTTGTTTGAATTAAAATTTCATCAACATAATAGGCTGTCTGTATTTCTTTTTTGTTGTTTTATGAATGAGTATGGAATCGCCTTGGTGCTCTTGGGTTGGATTTATGTTTTGTCTTTCTGACCCTAGAACTGCCTCGGTGCCCCTGAATCTTCACTCACAACAAAGTGTATTTCCAGTGTATTTAATGATTTTGTTATTACTGCATCTTGTAAAGTGCTTTGTGATGCTGGTCCTCCATGAAAGGTGCTGTATATAATAGATTGATTGATTCAAGCCAAATGTCTCTGTCAAAACAACACTCCAGTGCCCCTTAAATAAGACTATAAGACATTTTACTAGCGAGAGAAGGCCATTCGACCCATCATGCTCGTTTGGTTGTTAAAAATCTTGCAATAAAAGTAAATTAGACCAAAGACGACCGTTCTGGCTCCTGTAGTAAACCAAGTGCTTTTTATTGCATTCATGCTGAACCAGCAGCCGTCTACGTTGGCAGACTTTCAGTGTGACTCGGAAGCTTCTAAAGGTCCCGTGCTTTTCCTCTGTAGGTGTAGTGTCACATTGGTTCTGTTATCTGTAGGGAAACTGATATGCTGGCAATGAAGTCTGTATTTAACCTTTCGACTGCTAATGCATACAATTCAAAACACAGGAGTTTTGACATGCGTTAGATTTTCAATGACAGATGTCTGCAAAGTATATTTTTACAGAAAATGCACTGTAATGACGAAATAAACAAGCTTCAGTGAACTCCCTTTTGATCAGCTTCTAGCACATTCCTGTTTTATTTGTTCTTTGCTGTGCCTTTTTTATTTTTTATAAAAGTAGTAATATGCACTGGGGATTACATAAACTAAAAGAACTGAAGAAACTACAGTAAAAGAAAAAAGTTAACTTTGATGTGAAAGATGTTTCAATAAATTGGTGGTGTTTCCTCCTTTGTTTTTCACTTTAAAACACTTTCAACATTTTTTGGCTGTCCACCTTCAACCAAATTTATTTTGACACAGTCGTTGTCAAATAGTGGCATAATATAGCTTGGGTAAAAAAAAATCAAGCTAGTCTTGCCTATGTTTTGGTCTGTCTTGTGTGTCATTGTGCATCATTTGCATATGGGTACGTGGAAATAGGGATGTTACGATACGTATCACAATATGCGGGTCTCGACACGGCCTGTCTCAAAACTTGTGATGGTCCTAATGGGCTATTTGTATTATGAGGAAATTGGATAAGGAGAGTATGTATTCATAATGACTATAAAACACACAATTGTTCATTCAAGAACCACTTTGTGAACTACAGTGAGCTATGCTGTGCTTTTGATCATGTATCGAGATATAAACGGTGCCTCTATTACAATATCATGTAAAGACAATAATGCTATTCATCGATACACAATGAATTGTTACACCCCTGTTTGGAAACAAGTATAAAGTAGTACATAAGTGGATGTACTAAACTGTTTAAAATGCAGGAAGCAAAGCATACTTCTCTAACTGGGGCAGCATACTCAGTGGGGTGCCACAGATCTCCATCCTTGGTCCACTCGTGTTTATCTAGGTCAGCGACTTAGATCGAGGGATAATTGGTAAACTTGCCAAATTCGCAGACGAAAGAAAGCTTAGAGGAGTGACAGACATGATTACGACCGTCCAGGAAATCCAAAAAGGTTTAGACTGCATACAGAACTGGGCAGAAACATGGCAAATTAAATTCAAAAAGTGTTACACGCTGGTCACAAAAATGTTTAATCCAATCAAAAAGGCAGACCGAATGCTTGGGTATATAGCCAAAAGTGTGGAGTACCAAAGAGGTCATGACGAGGTTATATTATGCACGAGTGAGACCACACTTGGAATACTGTGTCCAGTTGTGGTCGCCATAGCACCAAAGGGACAGATGCCCTGGACAGAGTCCAAAGAATAGCAACCAGACTAATCCCAGGACTTAAAGGACTGAGCTATGAAGAAAGGGTGAAAGAATAAATATGTAGCATGGAACAAAGAAGAATTAGGCATGAACATGATTTTGAAGTCTTTACACGTCTTTGAAATGAGGGGACATGGTTAACCCATACCATTACTTCAAGTTCAGTACAGACACCTTGACCAGAGGAAGTGGATATAGACAGAACAGAGAGAAGGAGACACTTCACACAGTGGTGAGGGTATGGAATGCCCTATCTAGTCATGTTTTTGAGGAAGAAACACTTGGATTCTTTACTTGACAAAGGTCTGAGATCACTCTGCTGCAGTACTAGGACCTGGGCGAGCTTAGATGGCAGAAGGACCTTGTCTCATTCATACATGTTTAATAATGTTTTTATGTTCCAAGTCGTATGCATACTTGTCCTTCTGCCAGCAATCCCAGTTAATGTACAGTACTAGTCAGTTGCTGGACACTTCTGCACTTTGTTTTCATTAAATAATGGTAATACTTGACACAATGAACTGGACGTTAATAACAGCTGGTAAATATTTGGGTGTTCTTTATGTGAGATACATTACATAATTCCAAATGATATATTTTTTTATTTTAACATGTCAAGTATTCTATAAGGCAACTGTATAGAAGCAACAAAAAAAGAATGAAATAAGAAATGCTTTGAAGATCTGTATTTAAAGTGATTGACTGTCACTAATGGAACTACAGTGGAACCTACTGGGCAGGGCCTGGTGAGCACAAGGGCGCCCCTGCAGGGCTGGGCTAGCCTCTGTCCTGCAGAGGCAGGGTAGCTCACTGACATCCACTATGGAGCTGCTTGGTGTAAAGATGTGGGATGGGAGGACGTGCGCTAACCTTGATCTCACTGTCTGCTTTGGTGAGGGAGCTGAGTTGAAGTTGAAGCAGAACAAATCGGATCAGATCTGCCACCATTCAATGTACATTATGACCCCGGGTTGTGGGGGGTCGATTTGTTCTCGCACAACGATTAGTAGAGCTTGGACTGGCTTTGTGTGTAAAAATCTGTTTTTAATTTCACATTTTTTTCTCTTTCAGTTTTACAAGCATGTTGTACAGAGCGTGGAGAAGTTTGTTCAGAAAGTAAGTAAATGGAGTATTCTTTCCATCATAGCAAGGATTTTTCTTGTAAATCTCAATTTAGTTTCATTAATAGTTTTTTTTAATGTTGTTTAAGTAGGTCCAAGTCAGTTTGTTCTGTTTAGTGATAGTATGTGTTTTATTATTTATTATATTATATGCAAAATGTAACCCATATTTTCTGTATAGTAGTCTGTGCCAATCCTATCTGTTGCCTTAATTTGTTCTAAAGGCTCTATGATACAGTTAGCAAACAATATAGCAAGACAATGTAGTACGATATACAAAGTGGCATTTGTCATTTCGGAGTGTGTCGTACGAAAAAGTGCAGTCCCTGTAAATCAGGGGTCTTCAGCCCTGGTCCTGGAGAGCTGCTGTGGCTGCTGGTTTTCATTTCAACCAATCTTGGTTACTTAATTGAACCAGTTATTGGCTTAATTAGTCAAGGTTGACAGGTGTTCCAGATCTTTAGCCACTGTAAAGACACTTAGAAAACCTGCTGGATAGGGGCTCTCCAGGACCAGGGCTGGAGACCCCTGCTGTAAATAATGATTCACATGCAGCTTTTGTTAATGTCTTAACAGTGCAAACCAGAGTACAAAGTTCCTGGATTATATGTCATCGACTCCATTGTACGTCAGTCACGCCATCAGTTTGGCCAAGAAAAGGACGTGTTTGCTCCACGATTCAGCAAGAACATTATCAGCACCTTCCAGAACTTGTATCGATGTCCTTCTGATGACAAGGTACTGACTGAGAAAGTAGGTGTTATTCCTTTAAGAGTAAGCATTGGAATGTAAATTGTGGTGGATCAAGAAAGGGGGTGTCAGTCTAGTCACAGGATTTTTGCACTATATACATAAATGTATTAAATATTGTATGTTTAATAAAAGAATATAAAAATGCATTTGGCAGCATATACAATTAATTTACTAGTGTCCTTAGGTTACTATGAAGTTGGTAAATAATACGTCAGTAAAAAGCTACTGTTTGTGATTGTGTTTGTTATGCTGCCTATTTTTCAGTCTTTTGGGGAGGGGAAGTGATTTTGACTGAGCTGGAAATTGCTTTTTAACCTTTTGAAGAAAATATATTTCTAATTGCCATATACCATGCACAGTTTATGGTAGTTTTAAAAATAACGTGTCTACGCATCATGCAAAGAACCCCCGCCCCTCCCAATGAAGGTATGTGTTTAGTCTGTGTTGAGTAAGGTCTTGAGTCCAGCAACAAAGTAGGTGAGCTATCTTGATAGGGTACCGTTAATAGTTCTGTCTGGCATTGATGCCACTTTTCAAGCCAAGAAATGTGGAGGAATCTCTGCTCCCTTGGTGAACAGCTGACCTAATTCTGTAGACTTTGCCCTGGCCACCTGATATAGTTTAACCAGCACCCTTTTTGCAGTACGTTTTTACCTTTTGATCCATGGTTTTCTTTCACTTGATTAATTTCTCTGATATTTTGAATTGGTTTCCCTTTAACATTGCTTTAGGGAGATCCTGTTTTTGTGTTTGGCAGTCTTTGGCCTCATCGACAGTCTCTGACTTGCACCTGTGAAAATGTAGTTATTCTGGGAGTAGCCTTCCTGGTTCAGTACCTTCACATGGGCTAGTTTTTGTTTTTTCTTTCTAACCACATTCTGATTTCTCACCGTGTTTGTTCCTGGACTTCAGGGTAGTACTGTATATTTCCATTGACTGTAATTTTAAATGTTTGCAAAAACTAAAACTAATACATACTGTATTTGTTCTTTAGAGTAAAATTGTCAGAGTGTTAAATCTGTGGCAGAAGAATAATGTTTTTAAAAGCGACATTATTCAGCCTCTGTTGGATATGGCAGCAGGGCTCCCACCTCCCAACCTGACTCCTGTCATTGCCAGCACTGCAGCCACTGTCAGCAACAACACACCAGGTAAGAGCACAGGACAGCACTGAATGGGCCAGGGGAGTGAAAAGTGTTGTGGGGGTTTAGTTTTTATAGGTACATTTTGAATTGGTAAAAGCAAACATTAAAATCCACTAAAAGAGTTTTGCTTGCACTCTATATTGTTTGTTGCCTTTTTGCATTCCTTGGATTATATTTGACTGGTGGCGAAAGATGTAAAGATAGGTCAAGTGGCACTTTCTCTTAAAAAAAAAAAAAAAAAAATTGAGTGCTAATGGGTTAAGTGCTGCAACTTTCGGAGAGTAAAGTAACCGAATAATCTATCAATTTTAATACTTGGTGTATTTGATATAATTGAAATATTTTCTCAATTACAGAAGATATTGGTTGGTTACAGCACACGGTACAAATGCATGTCGATCAGCTGGTGAGGGGGAGGAAAGATTGCACAAAAGCACACACCAGCAGCGCATTCCAGTTTTTATTCCCCTAAACGCACACACACACACACACATTCTCTCATATTACCGAATTACAAATGGTACATTGAAATTTCGTTCTGTTTGATATTTTATTTTTAAACACTGAAACTCAGAATCAATTATTGTAAGGTGACATTGGTTTTATGTTGGGAAATATTTTTAAGAAAAATAAAACCTGAAATATCTTGCTTGCATAAGTATTCAACCCCCACACATTAATATTTGGTTGAGCCACCTTTCGCTGCAATAACAGCTTTAAGTCTTTTGGGGTAAGTATGTACCAGCTTTGCACACAGTGTCGGAGTGATTTTGGCCCATTCTTCTTGGCAGATTTGATCCAGGTTGGTTGGACGACGCTTGTGGACCGCAATTTTCAAATAGTACCACAGATTCTCAATGGGATTGAGATCAGGACTTTGACTGGGCCACTGTAGGACATTCACCTTTTTGTTCTTGAGCCACTCCAATGTTGCTTTGGCCTTGTGCTTGGGGGGGATCATTGTCCTGCTGATAGGTGAATTTCCTCCCAAGCTTCAGTTTTTTAGCAGACTGAAGCAGATTCTCTTGCAGTATTTTCCAATATTTTGCTCCATCCATTCTTCCTTCAATTGTAACAAGATGCTCAGCCTCTGCTGAAGAGAAGCATCCCCACAGCATGATGCTGCCACCACCATACTTCACTGTAGGGATGGTGTGTCTTGAGGCATGGGCAGTGTTAGGTTTGCGCCACACATAGCGCTTTGAGTTTTGGCCAAAAAGCTCTATCTTGGTCTCATGTGACCACAAAACCTTTTCCCACATCGCAGCTGGGTCACTCTCATGCTTTCTGGCAAACTCCAGACGTGCTTTCAGATGGTACTTTTTGAGTAACGGCTTCTTTCTTGCCACCCTCCCATACAGGCCAGTGTTATGCAGAGCTCTTGATATGGTTGACTGGTGCACCATTACTCCACTCCCAGCCACTGAACTCTGTAGCTCCTTCAAAGTGATTGTTGGCCTCTCTCTGGCTTCTCTCACAAGTCTCCTTGTTTGAGCGCTGAGTTTTGAGGGGACAGCCTTTTCTTGGCAGTGCCTGGGTGGTGTGATGCAGCTTCCACTTCCTGATTATTGATCCAATTGTGCTCACTGGGATATCCAAACACTTGGATATTATTTTGTACCCTTTCCCTAATCTATGCATTTGTATTACTTTATCTCTAACTTCTGTAGAATGCTGTTTGGTCTTCATTTTCCTTCAGATTCACAGCCTTACCAGTGATCCTTCAACAGGGGTTTTTATCCAGAAAATGTGACAGCAACTTTAATGGTTCACAGGTGGAGGCCAAAGTAAGATAATTGTGTCCTCGTTAGGGCAATTTCTTTCATTGGTGCAAACTGGGAGCTTCCACAGCACAGGGATTGAATACTTATGCAAGCAAGATATTTCAGTTTTTAATTTTTCTTAAATATTTCCCAACATAAAACCAAATGTACCATTTGTAATTCAGTAATATGAGAATTGGTCAGGGGTCTGAATACTTTTGCAAGGCACTGTGTATATATACATACAGTACCAGTCAAAAGTTTAAGTACACTTGCTGGAAACTGGGTTTTTTTTCATAATTGACAATGTTTTACGTTGTATACGTTTCTGTAAATACTTGAAAATGAAAACATGTTACAATATACAAAACGTAAGGAATATCAAAGCAATGTTCAAGAAAATTGTCTATAAATCTTGGATTCCTCATAATAACCACCCTTTGCCTTAATACAGCCTCACAAACACAAGGCATTCGGTTAACAAGTTTTCAGCAGGAAATCACCCAACATGTCTTCCCAGCTGTTCTGCAGCAATTCCCAGAGATGTAGGGCACTTGTGGGTAGCTTTGCTTTGACTCTTCTGTCCAGTTCGTCCCATACAAGTTCTGTGGGATTGAGGTCTGGAGATTGGGCAGGCCAGGTCATTAGATTGAGTTGTCCTTCACTTTCCTTCTTCGCCAGATAGTTCTTCACAACTTTGAGGTGTGTTTCGGGTCATTATCTTGCTGAAGAATGAAGGACTGCCCAACTAGCCGTAATCCTGATGGAATGGCATGCCTCTGAAGTATGCTATGATAGTCATACTGGTTGAGCTTGCCATGGACTTGGTAAAGATCACCAACTCTGTCACCAGCAAAGCAACCCCAGACCATGACACTGCCTCGTCCATGCTTGACAGTGGGAACCATACATGCAGAACTCATGCGCTCACCCTCTCTGCGTCTTACAAATATACTCAGAGTTTGGACCCAAATATTTCAGATTTTGACTCATCGGTCCATAAGACCAACTTCCACTCCTCAAACGTCCAGTTTCTGTGTTTTTTGGCCCAGGCAAGTCTCTTCCTCTTATTCTGCATTCTTAACAATGGTTTCTTTGCAGCAGTTCTTCCAGTTAGCCCAGCTTCACACAATCTCCTCTGAACAGTTGATGTTGAAACATCTGTACTTCTAGTAGCATTTAGCTGAGCTTGTATTTCAGGGGCAGTTAATTGCCAGTTTCCCAGACTTGTGACTCGAATGAACTTGTTCTCTGATTCTGAGGTCCCCCTTGGCCTGCCTGACCTTGTTCAATGCCAGTTTCTTCAAATCGTTTGATGGTCTTGACCACAGCAGTTGCAGACACTTGCAAAGTTCTTGATTTTGTCTTAGATTGACCTTCCTTTCTTAAAGTAACTACAAACTGTCTATTTTTCTTTGCTTAACTGAGCGTATTTTGCCATTATCTGCTCTATTACATTCAGGAATGACAAACTTGTACCTATGCTACCTATATTTATAGTCATCATGAACCCTCACCTCTTAATAATAATTGGTGACAATAGGTTAACTAGTTAACTCGGAGAACATCTGACAAAGACACTTATACTAAAGCCAGTGTTCTAAAATCCCCTTGCTTTGGGTGACCATTTCATTGAAATTGACAAGATTTACATTTTCATTTAAAAATTAAAATTTTCGGTGCAATTCACTTATTATCAGCTTAAATAAGTACACGTTTCATATAATGAAGTAGTAAGTGTTTATAGTGTTTATTATATAGTTAAAAGCGTAGATAATTATGAAAAACCTGGTTTCAAGCAGGTGTACTCAAACTTGACTGGTACTGTGTGTGTGCGTGTGTATATATATAATCTCACACACACACGATGGGTCAAAAGTTCTAGAACACCCCCATTTTTCCAGTTTTTATTGAAATTTAAGCAGTTCAATTCCAGTGAATAACCTGAAATGGTACAAAGGTAAGTGGTAAACTGCCAGAGGTTAAAAAAAAGTTTAGGTTATCAAAAACTGAAAAATAAGGTACATTTCAGAGTTATGCAAAAAGGCCTTTTTCAGGGAACATGAAATGGGTTAACAACTTACAGCTGTTCTGCAGCAATGGAAGTAAATTAAGCCTTGAAAGTTGATGCTAACAATTCCTACAGGTGTCCCAGCTTTTGTTGATTACTTACAAACCCTCTGTCTATATAAAAGCAGTGTTGGAACAGACTGTGTTACTACACCCTCTTAAGCATTATTTGGACAATATTGTACTGCAGGAAGTAGTATATTGCTGTCATAATGGTGAGAAATAGGCAATTAACAAAGGAAGACAGACAGACCATTGTAACCCTTAAAAGTGTAGGTCTTTCCTTTAGAGAAATTGCAAAGAAAGCCAAGGTGTCAGTGGGTCCAGTTTCCTACACTATCAAAAGGCAGTTGGAAACTGGAGGAAACTCTGACAGGAAGAGGTCTGGCAGACCCAAAGCCAGAGAATCAGAAGATAAGTTTCTGAGAGTCAACAGCTTGTGTGATAGGCGGCTCACAGGACAACAGCTTCAGGCACAGCTTAACACTGGTCGAAGTAAGCAAGTCTGTTTCAACTGTGAAGAGAAGACTTCGAGCTGCAGATTTGACAGGTCGAGTGGCAGTAAGAAAGCCATTGCTAAGATGGCAAAATAAGAAAAAGAGGCTTGCCTGGGCCATGAAGCACCGCCTGTGGACTACTGAAGACTGGAAGAAGGTCTTATGGACCGATGAATCAAAATTTGAAATCTTCGGTTCATCACGCAGGGTTTGTGTACGCCGTTGAGTAGGCGAAAGGAAGGTTCCTCGGTGTGTGACACCTCCTGTCAAACATGGAGGAGGAAGGGTGATGGTCTGGGGCTCTTTTGCTGGATCCAGAGTTGGCGACTTGCACAGAGTGAGTGGCACCCTGAACCAAAACGGCTACCACAGCATTTTGCAGCACCATGCAATACCCTCTGGTATACGCCTAGTTGGTCAGGGGTTCATCCTACAGCAAGATAATGACCTAAAACATACATCCAGGCTATGTCAGAACTACCTTAGAAGAAAACAACAAGACGATAGGCTACAAATCATGGAATGGCCAGCACAGTCTCCAGACTTAAACCCTATCGAGCTGGTTTGAGATGAACTGGACAGAAAGGTGAAAGCAAAGCAACCTACAAGTGCAACACATTTGTGGGAACTTCTGCAACAGTGTTGGGAAGAACTTTCCGAACAATATTTGATTTCCATTGTAGAAAGAATGCCACGAGTGTGTTCGGCTGTTATATCTGCAAAAGGTGGCTACTTTGATTCAAAAATTTAGATTAAATTTTGTTAAACAAAACGATTCCATGATTTCTTTTTTATCTTCAGTTGTTTATTTGTTCTATGCTTTAATTTCAGAGTACATTGAGACATTAAACTGCATAAATTTCAAAAAAAACTGAAAAAATGGAGGTGTTCTAAAACTTTTGACCGGGGGGGGGGGGGGGGGGGGGGGGGTTTTTTGCTGTGTGTGTGTGTGTGTGTGTGGTGTGGGTATATATATGGCGGTGTGTGTGTGTGTGTGTGTGTGTGTGTGTGTATATATATATATATATATATATATATATATATATATATAGATATATATAGATATATATATATATATATATATATACAAACATACAGTACTGTGCAAAAGTTTTAGGCAGGTGTGAAAAAATGGTGTAAAGTAAGAATGCTTTAAAAAATAGACATGTTAATAGTTTATATTTATCAATTCAACTAAATGCAAAGTGAGTGAACAGAAGAAAAATCTACATCAAATCCATATTTGGTGTGACCACCCTTCAAAACAGCATCAATTCTCCCCGTAACATGAGGCTGCCACCACCATGCTTCACAGTAGGGATGGTGTTCTTTGGGTGATGTGATGTGCTGTGTTGGGTTTGCGCCAAACACAACGCTTTGCATTTTAGTCCAAAAAGTTACAAACACGTAGGTGTGCCGACAACGAGCTTGTGCTATTGCGATGAAGCTCTTTTTTGCTTATTTTGCAAGACACCCTTCCATTCAAGGGATTTGCAGTAATCCCACGCCTATTGAGATTTTATTTCTGATTTTGCTGCATTCAGCTAAACCCTGTGTGCATCATCCGCCATCTTTAAAATATGACACATACTCGATTCATAACATTTTATTGAACATTTTTTAAATCAGGAATTTGAATACTTTGAATAACTGTTGCAGCACTAAATGAGTTACTGTTTGTGTTTACACCCTGTGGGGAACATCGTTGTTTCAAAACTGGGTTGATTGTGTGTGTTTCTTTGTTTACATAGTCTCTTTTCTACTTCATAGGAACTCCAGTCACCCCTGCTACCCCTGCTAACATTGTCCAAGGCTTACCTGATTCCTGGGCCTCTCAGATCTCCAACACAGACACCATTGCTGCCGTTGCACAGCTCCTGCAAAGTCCTCAGGGTCAACAGGTAAGCTGGATTACCTGTGAATTTCACTTTCTAATGTATGCAAAAAAAAGGTTGCTGTTCTTTTCTTGTGTGCAGCCCATTTAAATTTTTTTCAAGGCTTCAAACTTTAAATTCTGAAGTTTTAATGTTTTTTTTTTTTTTTTTTTCCATAGCTGCAGCAGTTAGTACAGACCCTGCAAATGCAACAACAGAAGCCCCAGCCTTCCTTGCTCCAGGCCCTAGACGCAGGGCTTGTCGTTCAGCTGCAGGCTCTCACAGCACAACTCACAGCTGCGGCTGCTGCTGCCAGTACACTCAATCCACTAGAACAGAGGGTCTCCTTCAATAAGGTAATGAAGCTTTCACTGCTGCATTGAGGGCTGTATCTTGTGAACTGTTCACATGAACTTGTATGCAAGTATTGGTGTGTGTAATATAAGCTGATGTAAAATGATTTAAAGTGTTTGTTTTCTTTCTAGAAGTTGTTGGAACGGTTTGATTTTGGGGAAGAATCTGAACACACTGAATCCATAAAGGATGCTCCTTCATCTCAACTGTAAGATAGAGTCCATTAATTCATCCTTTCAACCTCCTTGGCATTTTGTGCGGCTCTCATGTCCCTAAAATAAATAAACTTTGTGTATTGTTTTTCTGCTCAGTGGTTTTAGTTATTTGGGGGATTCTGCAATACAATGTATTGAAGGTTAAACTTGACATATCATTTAGTGAAGTTGTATTACTGGTAAATGTAATGATCCTGATATTCTCTTTCCAGGCCTAGTGTAACAGAGTCCATAAACAACTCGATTTTCCATCAGCTGGCAGAGCAGCTGCAGCAGCAGAATCTGGAGCAGTTCCAGAAACAGCTGCTGGAACACCACCACCACCACCACCATCAGCAGCAGCAGCAGCAGGTTTGAATTGCTGTATCTTTTGGGCACTAAAGAAAAATAAAATGTTAATGGTGTAGGAATTCATTCCAAGTAATAGGGGAGGGGAATGGGATTATTTTGTTTTTTTTTAAATGTCAGAATTGCTTAAGTAGTAATATCTGAAGTTTATGTTTACATTAAAAAAACTTGCTAAAATAATCTAATACATTTTTTCTTTTTTTTTTCTTATTGAAGACAATATCGCTGGAGAGCCAAGAAGGGGTTTTTGGTTCAGAGAATTCTGCCACACCCTCACAGGGCAGTTGTCAGCAGCAGCTCCTGGAGACTGACACTAAACTGGATGATTCAATTGATAATCAACAGCAGGTAAGAGAAACGTGGGAGAGAACACAGTAAAAGTACCTTCTCTTTTGATGAGACACATCTTTGAGGGGTGGCTGCTTTGTAAAGTCTTTCCACACTGACCAGTCAGGCAGACCCAATACCGAAGTTCAGCTAATTCTAAAGAGTTTTAGGGTTTTTAGGATTTGAAATAAAGAACGATAAGTGAGATTAAGCTGTATTTCTTTCTCAGGACATGGAAATTGATGAAGGACAGGAGATGGCTGATGGAGATATTTTTGAACCTGAGGAGCCACAGCTTGTCGAATCGAGGTCGAGAACCCGATCCAAATCTCGTTCAAGGTTAGATTAAATATCTGTGTTAATATATTTATATTGGGGGTGGGCACCAATAGCTATATTTTGATACAATTTCAATATCGATAATTTCCATATCACAATATCATGGAATTAAAAGAAATTCACGTACGCTCGCAGACATATACTTTGTATTGCTTGTACTGTTAAATACAAATGCAGTATAATCAAGTTTATTTTAGATTACGATACAACAAACTCTCTACATACCAATCAAAATACCACACATTAAAGCATTATTTAACCCAGTGGTCTCAAACTCAATTTACATGAGGGCCAATGTCAATCCTGAAATCCTCCTGGTGGACCAGTGACATCACAGAAGATGGTATTGGTTTAAAAAAAAAAAATCTTTAAGTTTTAACGCTTTTGTGGTCCATTTATTCAGCACTTGTCAGACACATTGGGCCCAATTTATTTTTATGCGCGCTGTTAATTTCACACGTGCTGTTGATTTCACATGCACTGTTTAAAATGTTTTTTTCAGAGTAAAACAGTTTTAAAAGGCACTGTATAGCAAAAGGACATCAGTACTGCATCTCCAGCCAAGCCCCACCCCTTATTCACTGTATTTTTCACATACTTCTTTATAGATGTGCATACTGATAAATCCTCTCTTGATCACTTGTTTTATCACCAAACTCCTCAATAATGTGATCCAAGTCATTATCTTTTTACTATAATATCTCAAAGCTCTGCAGATGTCAGTGATATTCTTTGAGTGCTGGATACGGAAGCAGCTCTCTTCTTTGTTTGTGTCCATGTTCTCTGTAGTGCATGGGGCTACTGTATTGCTCAGATACGCCCTTTTTTCGGCTTCACTTGGCTCCTATCTGTTTCACTCTGCCATTGAAAGGTTTTCTCTGCTTTTTCTGGAGAAAAAACGACTAGATACCTGTGCTTTACGTCTTTTTGATGGTGTCGGACAGGCTCTGACGTTGGACTAGAAAGGGAAAATTGTAATGTCGGACCTGGTCCAACGTAGGACCACAAATGGTTAAACCGAACTGTCCTAGAAGAACTGTTTTACAATTTGAGTTTTTAGCGTGTGCCGAACAACAGGCATTGTTTCAGTTTTGTGAGTGTGTTGATGTTTGGCCTCTGACTGAGCAGTTGAATCCTTCATTATTGCAGCAAGGTGTGTATTAGATAATTTTGTTCTGTACTTTGACTTGTTTATATTCATAGTGAAGAAACATTTCTCACAAATGTATGTGCTGCCAAACAAAGCCATGTGTTTTTTTTTAAGATTTTGCAAAACTGTGGGAATGATGATAGCAGCTGCTAAGAACTGTGTGACATTTCCTTGGGTTTCCTTGAATTTATTCTTCAACAGTGTGTTGCATTGAAGATCAGTGAGCTCTATCTGTAAGTCACTTGGTGCTTTTTCCACATCATCTGAAAATGGATCAGCAAACAACCTGAAGCTTGCTCTTTTGCTTTCTGAAATCTGCAAACCGCTGATCCAAATTTTTCCAAAAGCAGGTCAAGTTTAGCAGCGTATTCAGCACAACTGAACTGCATTTCATTGTCTAGCACCTACAGAAGTGGCTTGTGTGATGGATGAGATTACTCCTGAGAAATCAGATTTTTCCACAGTTTTAGTGTAGTTGTGAATTCTTTCACATCATCAACCACTGTTGACACCAAGCTGACCAGGACCTTGTAGCTTAAGGTTTGTTATTCAACTCTTGGGTGATATTAACAAGAAAAGAAAGATCCATCATCCATTGTGTGTCTTCAAACTGACAGGGGCATATTAATCTCCTCCATTAACCTTTTCACCTCTTGTTTTTAACTCAAAGAATCTCTTTAAAACTGTGCCCCTGCTCAGCCAACGCACCTCTATGAAGTACAGCAAGTCACCATATTTGGATTTCCTCCAAGAAAGCACAAAACTGTCTGTGCTGCAAGCCACTGGAGAGAATGTAGTTCACACATTTCACAACAGACATGACATTGTCAAACTTAAAAAATTTAGCGCACAGTGTCTGCTGGTGAGGGATGCAGTGTAATGCCAGTGCGTTTTGTTCTTCCATCTTTTTTTGCATAAGCACTACTAACTTGTTCTTTTTCCAAATCATTGCTAGAGTTCCATTTGTTAAGCCTGCTAAAGAATGCCATTGCAGACCAGCTCATTCTAGTGCATCTTCTAGGTTTTGAAAGATCTCACTTGCTGGTGTTCTACCGCACATTGTAGACAAGCTTAGCAGTTCTTCCGTGACGTGAAAGTTATCATCCACGCCTCTCACAAATATTGCCAGCTGCGCACTATCAACCGAATTGGTACTGTCATCGAGCACAATGGAGTATGCACTGAATGCTTTGCCTTTCTTGCAGAGCTGCTCCTCAAGATCTTTGGAAAGCTCAACAACACACTCTGCTGTTTATTTGCAGATGGGTTTCTATTGCTAAAATATATATATATATATGGATGGATAATTCTTATTTTTATTTACACCTGCAGATCACCAAGGAAAAGAAGATCCCGGTCACGTTCTGGCTCGCGGAAACGTAAACACAGGAAGCGCTCTCGCTCCAGATCAAGGGAGAGGAAGAGGAAGTTTTCACGCTCGTACTCCAGTGAGAGGCAAGCCAGGGAACAAGAGAAGGAGCGCCAGAAAAAAGGATTGCCTCCAATACGTTCAAAAACACTGAGTGGTGAGACAAAGTGGCACCCGCATGCTCAGGGATTGGAATTGGTCAACAGGTCCTCATGGGGACTCAGATTTGAAATGCAAACGTAGTAAAATAAATACTTTTGAATGCTAAAGCAGAAGGCAATATTAAAAAAATAATCATACATACATACGAACAGTCCTCTTGGTGCAATATGAGAACTATATCTATCCATCTGTCACTGTGGCGGCCGGTGTCCCAAAAAAAAAAAACACTGCTCGAGGTCTTAAGCTGCTGCTGCTTTGCAAGATTAATATTTAAATACAGTATAGCTTAAGGTAGATGTAAATAATACAAGTAAAATACGATATGCAGTAGGCTGTAACAAGTTAGGATTACAAGAGTTGATCTTCAATGACGTAGTAGTGCAAGGATAGTGCATTAGCTGAGGATGCAGTAAAGTGGTGTGTAGATCAGGGAAGTCCAGTGTATAGTTCAAGGGGTAGATCAAAGATCTGCCAATGCAGTCTAAACAGTGGCTATGAAACCAAACCTTGTGTCTGCACTATCAGTGACAGGGGGAGAAAAAAACACTACCGTCTCAACTCCGCCCCCTTGTTTATCTTACAATGGCAAGGTGCACAATATCAGAAATACACATGTACTTTATTTTACATGTTCCAGTAAAATGAATTTACTCCATTTAACTTGGTGTGTAGTTCAAAGTTAGAAATGGGACTACTTTATTGCCGCAAATATATTTCATTAAAAAAATAAAATTGCCCTAAACATGATTGATTTATTTATTGATTTATTTGTTTATTTATTCAAATCTACTGTTTGACCTGCATTATAAATGCAATAAGGCCCTTCAGGGCATCCATATACATTGAATATACGGGCGTTTTAGTGGAGGCAAGGAAGGCAGGGCCTCCTCAATTTCAAAGACATATATAAACACACACACATATATAGTGTGTGTATAAAGTCATGTTTTTAAAACCATTACAATTTCATCACTTTTAGTGATGTGAGCTGACATTTGCCTTTGAGCTGGACTGATTGCCATTTTAGAATCCAAATCATTTTTTTATGTGGGTGTGTGGGATGAAGTATGTATAATGCCATATTATAGTAAGGAAATCTTACGAAGGAGAAAAGAGCGAAACCCTCTTCTCTTTGTTTTGGAATTCATTAAGTCATCTTTTGCATCCCCATTTTTTTGGCCTGTTCTATGATAAATATGGTCTCATGTGTCAATACATTTCTTTTCAGTGTGTAGTACAACACTCTGGGTGGGGCAAGTGGATAAAAAGGCCACCCAACAAGATCTCACAAACCTGTTTGAAGAATTTGGTCAAATTGAATCAATAAATGTAAGTGAACTTCATTTTTGTTATGGTCTGAGTTTTCAGTTTAAACAGTTTCTTTTTATTTATTGTTTTCTACATATGTATTTTGACAAAGTTCTGTTTAATGTGCATGAATTTAAATGCATGAATCCTTTTCTGTTGCTATGTAGGATTTAATGGAAGAGAATATTTCTTGTATACTTTTACAGATGATCCCTCCTCGAGGCTGTGCGTACATTTGCATGGTTCATCGACAGGATGCATATCGTGCCCGGCAGAAACTCAGTACCGGATCTTGCAAAATTGGCTCTAAAGTCATTAAGGTGTGTGTGTATGAGCCCTGTTCATTATATGAATGTATTTGTTACTTCATCTTGAGATTTTAGTTTACAGTATGCTTGCCTGTTTAGTCCCGATTCTGTGAAAACTTCTGTACAAGTTCCTTTTTTTTTCTTAATTCAACACAGATCACATGTTTTGATTGTTGTTTTCTGCAGATTGCATGGGCACTAAACAAAGGAGTAAAACAAGAGTACAAACAGTTGTGGGATGTAGATTTAGGTGTAACGTATATACCATGGGAGAAGGTGAAGATAGATAATCTTGATGACTTTGCTGAAGGAGGAATGATCGATCAAGAGACTGTAAACAGTGGTGAGATCTTTATTATGCCAAGAATGATACCTACATTTGCACATATCTGTTGAAATTCCAATTGTGACAGCTTGGTAAAACAAACTTTATTTATGTTTTTTAATGGTGTGCTATTATTCAGTTTCAGAAAGGTGTTATGGTCTTGACACACCAGACGCGATGCGATTTGCAATAAAATCACACCAGGAATGATGTCATGGCAAATTTCACCCACCCGCCCATAAATATATTGATAAACGTTATTAATATGCAACTATTGGTGTGTCCTGTATGTGACCAAATTAGTTTTATTCAAATATGTATTCAAATTAGGTTTGAGTTTTTCAGTATAATATTACAAATAACCGAACTGGGAGTAAATAGTAAACACACACACATCTGTGGTTTAATTTTTATATATGTATATCTTTTGTGTGTGTGGGTGTGTGTGTGTCTATTTTATATATATATATCAATCCTGGTTCTGGGGACCCCCTGTGGCTGCTGTTTTTCATTCCAACCAAGCTCCCAATTACTTAACTAGAACCTTAACTGTACTGATAATTCTCTTAATTAGACCTTTTTACTTGTTTTCAACTCCCTTAAACAGTTGCATATTTCAGGTTACTTATCAAATGTAATAGTTAACTTGAAATATGCAACTGTTCAAGAGCTGAAAACAAATAAAAAGGTCTAATTAAGCAAATTATAGCACAATTAAGTGCATAGTCAACTAATTGAGAGCTTGGTTGAAATGAAAACCAGCAGACACAGGGGGTCCCCAGGACTTGAGTTTGAGAAGCCCTGATCTATATCATAATTGAATCAGCTTTTTCCAATATTACAACAGCAAGAGAACATTCAAAGAGGAGATTAAATGTTTAAGAGATACAAATGGCAAAATCGTAGATGAAGAAAAAATAGCAAATATATTAAATTATTACTTTTCACAAGTTTTTACAAAGGAAGATACTGACAACATGCCTCACATGTCATCCAGTTCCTATCCAGTTTTAAATAACTTTAGCATAACTGAGGCAGAAGTGTTAAAGGGACTAGGAGCTCTTAAAATAAACAAATCCCCTGGGCCGGATGAGATCCTCCCAGTAGTACTCAAAGAAATGAAAGAAGTAATTTACAAACCACTAACCAAGATCATGCAGCAGTCTCTTGACACAGGGGTGGTACCGACAGACTGAAAAAATTGCAAACGTAATAACGATCCACAAAAAGGGAAACAAAACTGAACCAGGTAACTACAGACCAGTAAGCCTGACTTCTATTATATGCAAACTTATGGAAACTATAATAAGATCCAAAATGGAAAATTACCTATATGGTAACAGGGTCCTGGGAGACAGTCAACATGGTTTTAGGAAAGGGAGATCGTGTCTAACTAACTTGCTTGATTTTTTTGAGGATTATCCATCGATAATGGATAATTGCAAAGCATTTGACATGGTTTATTTAGATTTCCAGAAAACTTTTGACAGAGTCCCGCACAAAAGATTAATTCTCAAACTGAACGCAGTTGGAATTCAAGGAAACACATGTACATGGATTAGGGAGTGGTTAACATGTAGAAAACAGAAAGTACTGATTAGAGGAAAAATCTCAGAATGGAGTGTGGTAACCAGCGGTGTACCACAGGGATCAGTATTAGGTTCTCTGCTATTCCTAATCTACATTAATGATTTAGATTGTGGTATAGTAAGCAAACTTGTTAAATTTGCAGACGACACAAAAGTAGGAGGAGTGGCAAACACTGTTTTAGCAGCAAAGGTCATTCAAAATGATCTAGACAAGATTCAGAACTGGGCAGACACATGGCAAATGACATTTAATACAGAAAAGTGTGAGGTACTGCATGCAGGAAATAAAAATGTACATTATAAATATCATATGGGAGATATTGAAATTGGAGAAGGAATCTATGAAAAAGACCTAGGAGTTTTTGTTGACTCCGAAATGTCTACATCTAGACAATGTGGGGAAGCTATAAAAAAGGCTAACAAGATGCTCGGATACATTGTGAAAAGTGTTGAATTTAAATCAAGGGAAGTAATGTTAAAACTGTACAATGCACTAGTAAGACCTCATCTTGAATATTGTGTGCAGTTCTGGTCACCTCGCTATAAAAAAGATATTGCTGCTCTAGAAAGAGTGCAAAGAGCGACCAGAATTATTCCGGGCTTAAAAGGCATGTTATATGCAGACAGGCTAAAAGAATTGAATCTGTTCAGTCTTGAACAAAGAAGACTACGTGGCGACCTAATTCAAGCATTCAAAATTCTAAAAGGTATTGACAGGGTCGACCCAAGGGACTTTTTCAGCCTGAAAAAAGAAACAAGGACCAGGGGTCACAAATGGAGATTAGACAAAGGGGCATTCAGAACAGAAAATAGGAGACACTTTTTTACACAGAGAATTGTGAGGGTCTGGAATCAATTCCCCAGTAATGTTGTTGAAGCTGACACCCTGGGATCCTTCAAGAAGCTGCTTGATGAGATTCTGGGATCAATAAGCTACTAACAACCAAACGAGCAAGATGGGCAGAATGGATAAGAAAACCTTCTTATGTTCATATTTATTTTACTGTAAAGGTTATGTATTTAATTATACACAGATCAGTGTAAAGCATCCAGGGATAACAAAAGCTAGAAAAGCATCAACATTACAGTTGAGTACTAATAAAAAACGCACACACATTTCAGTTGAGTACTAATAAAAACGCACACACATTTCAGTTGAGTACTAATAAAAACGCACACACATTACAGTTGAGTACTAATAAAAACGCACACACATTTCAGTTGTTACTGCTTGACAGGTGTGCGCGTTGACCCAACTCTGATTGTATCATCAGCTGGAGAAATAGCACATGGATTTTTATTGTTAGTCCTGTTACACAGCTGATAGAAATGTATACATAATAGATTTCAGAACGCTCTCTGTAAATGTAAATAAATCATACACACCAGCTATCCAGCTATATCCAGTTCCCTGGGAATGGTCTCCAAGATGTTCTCCCTCGTTGCCTTGTCTTTATCATTTTTGTGTCCTTTATTGAACAGCTCTGGTTGTTTTGGTACTGCAAGAAAATCTTTTCTTTACCATTGTTTACTGAAGCCTTCAAGGCGCGCAAGGCAAGCCATTCCTCATTGGTCAGTTCCCCAGCTGTTGCGCGACAGAATCGCAATTGCACACCAGTCCTATTTTTTTCGCATCACTTCTATGTCGGCCAGCGCATCGCAGGGAGTGTGAACATCTTGTATCAAAAAATGCGTGTTGTATTTAGTTTTGTCATGGTGTGCTTGTTGTACGACACATTTGCTTGTCGGATCGCGTCCGGTGTGTGGAGACCTTTACAAACAGTCAAATACAAGGGAATGCTGAGTGCCATGCAGTTAATTTGGGGTTTATGGAGATTGCATTCAAACATTCCCTAGTCTGATGTGGAAACCACACATTTACCCCACCATTTGGTACCTGTAAGTGTCAATATTTTTTTTTTTCTTTTTTCCACAACCACAGCATAACTCTTTTTAAAATCACCTGGTGTATAGTATGTTATGTAAGGACTTAAAGAACTTCTTGAAATTTTATGAAATCACCTTTCAGTTGAATTCACCTGAGGTTTTGTCTTTTTAGAATGGGAGGCAGCGAGGAGCTATGACTCTGCAAGAGAAAGCCTCACTCAAAGTGCTGCTGTGGATACCAGTACTGTGATTACTACACAGGCAGATGCCTATACTCAGCCAGTCACCATGTTACCTGTACAGGTTAGTACTTTACATAAATACACTAAGCATGGGGCAGTTTAAATTGATCGTAGTCTGACATTTCTGAAACACTCCTGCGTTTGGAGAGAGATGGAGACTTGCTGATTTAACTTGGGGGTTCCAGAAATGTATTTTTCACATTGATAAGTATGAATTGAGGATTTTTAGTATGAGTGAAAAAGAAAAACCTACCTGTCCAAACTTTTTTGAAAATTAACCTGTGTCTAAATGTTAATGAATTTCAGATGCCAGTGGCTCAGGGAGTCCCTGCTGTTAGCTTGATGCCACCATCCTATCCAGTGACAATGGCTATGCCTCCTCCAGGCTTTGGCCACCTACCTCCATTTTTAAGAGCTGGTTTCAATGCCTCTCAGCCACCGCCTGGTAACCAATTAATACAAATCATTTTGTTTAATTTTACATTAATATATTTTTATGCTGTACTGTTAAAGCTGTGACAAAAACATGACTCCTTGCATGCTATCAGACATGCTTTTTAAATATATATGTAAATATGGGGAAACACATTGAAATCCTTCAGTTTTATGATTTGCTTTTTATTTTATTTTAAGGTTACATGCCACCACCTGTTCTTCAATCAGCTGTAGGACCAGGAATCCATGCTATACCAACATGTGGGTATAAACAAAGGACATGCATAATGTAGAAATTAGCATGACTCATTGGTTTGGTACTCTTGTTAAAGTAATGCCTTTTGGGTACACTTTGTCTGAGGTAGATAGTGTATTATAGCTCATATTGGCTAGATGTACACAACATGAGTTGTTTAGGAAAACTAAAATAAATTACTTCAGAAAAATCTATTTAATGTGGAACATAACCAAATATACCATGCATGTAGGGCTGGTACAATGCATCGAATCGTTTGAATAACCATTGATGGGATAAAATAACCATCTGGTTGAAAGAAAGAAAAAAAACGCATCTATCATTTCATTAATAGCACCGGCAAAATGTAAATCTACACCAATTCCTTGCCTTTCCTTTGGTTCTTTTAACCCGTTGCAGTCCGTTTTATTCAGCGCATGTCAGGCGCGTCAGGTCCAAATTATTTTCACTCGCTGTTTATTTTAGACGCTCTGTTTTAATTCCCCCCCCCCCCCCCCCCCCCCCCCCCCCCCCCCCCCCCCCCCCCCCCCCCCAGAGTAAAACAGGTATAAAAGGCATTGAATCGCAAAAGCACATTCAGTACTGTATCTACAGCCAAGCCCCACCCCTATTTTGCTGTATTTTTCACATACCTTTTTATTGATTGTAAATCCTCTCCTGATCACTTGTTTTATCACCAAACTCCTCAATAATGCAATCCAAGTCGTTATTTTATTACTATAACATCTCAAAAAGCTTTGCAAATGTCTGATATTCTTTGAGCGCTGGATGCAGAAGCATCTACCTCCTTTGTTATGTCCGTGTTATCTCTGTAGCGGATGGAGCTATGAGATACGCCCCTTTTTTTTTAATTTGGTTTAATTTGGCTCCTGTCTTATTCTGCCATTGAAAGGTTTTCTCTCCTTTTTCCAGAGACAAAACTACTAACCCTAACCCTGTGCTGTACATCTTTTTGATGATATCGGACTGGAAAGTTAAAATTGTAATGTTGGACTTGGTCCGACATATGACCGCAAAAGGTTAAATAATAATACTTAAATAAAAAAAAAAAAAAAAAAAACCTCCACGCGCACTACGCAGCACGTATTTTTTCAGAGTAAACGTGACAAAAAAAAATTAAAAAACCCTCGAAGAGATTATAGAGGTGGGCCACATTTCAGGATTGAATTTTGATAGTTAAATTTTGATAGGCCTGATAGTAGGTGTTGTCACACAAGATATCGGACCTGTTGGTGTAGTAGAAGGAGCTGCGTTTCATTGCGAATCTTGCACTGGGCTATGAAATCCCCTGTCAAAATGACAATCTCCAAACTCATTACTCTGGATCACAAATATGCAAAGGAAATCTAATAGGATTTGAGTCAGGAGTGTAATTCAGTGTCCATCTCTACCAATGTAGGGACAAGCATGGCACATGAAGTGTTTTTAAGTCACCTGCCATTATATTAAGCAAAACGGGGAACTTGAGTCAAAAGTATTAGCGATAAACGCAGAGTTTGAAGCGGCTACAAAAGTAACAGCTTGTGCTCATGACAACGCGGGCAACGTGTGCAGAGCAATGTCTTTGCTTTCTGCACGCGAGCGTGCTGTGTTACTTTTTGGTAGCGTGGCAAGTGTGAGAGAGCTGTGCAGGGCACAATATAAATCTCTGCATTCAGAAAAGCTTGTACAACAAGTCCATACGCTAGTGGCAGCAGCAAGGAGACACATTTTAAAAAGTGAGATGGCAGCAAGCGCTTTAAATAGGAAACAAACGGAAATACTGAACACAGAAAAAGCACCACTCAAGTTAATACAGAACATACAAACAAGATGGAACACTGTTTATTATATGTTTGAACGCCAACTTGAATTAAAATGGCCAGTTACTGCTGTTTTGTCAAACCTGGATTTGACCAAAAAGTCTGACTACTTCTTTACTCACGACTGAGCAGTGGAAGCTAATGGCTGAGATACTACTCTACTACAGCCATTCGAACTAGCTACAGTACTTTTGAGTGCAGGGAAAAATATTATGGCTAGTTCTTTGTACCAAGCGTAACCTGACCAATAAGTTGCCACCAGTTCCATCAAAGCATTACATACAAAAGACAATATTTCTCCGTCCAGGAGAGCAACCACCAAGAAAAGATGTTAAAACCAAGCCTCGCCCAGGACAACTGGAAGCTATTAGAGACTGGAAAATGTTGGCAGATGTTGGTCAACGGCTTATTTTTCCGCCTGAGATTGCCACCACTAACCTTCGACCAGACATTGTCTTGTGGTCTGGATCAGCACGCCTTGTTCATATGGTAGAGTTAACAGTGCCATGGGAGGGGGATGCTGTGGATGAGGCATATGGGAGGAAGAAACTTTGGTATGCCCAACTAGCTGCTGAAGCAGAACAGCGAGGATGGAGAGTTCGGGTTTGCCCATTGGAGGTGGGTTGTCAAGGATTTGTGGTACAGTCTACAACCCGGTTTCTCGGAGATGTCAGGTTCAGTGGCCAAGAGTTGCGTCGCACAGTGAAGAACTTATCTGAAGCAGCAGAAAGGAGCAGCAACTGGCTGTGGTTGAGATGGAAAGATTCTGGATGGGGATCTCAAGCACAATAGAAAGAAAGCAACGCTGATGTACAGGTAAGTAAGCTAGGCTGAGCTGAGTGGGGGGTGGAGGGCGGTGATACTGGGACGCCAGAATCACTGTTGAGCCCTCTTGAGGTGTCGGGGGGGGGCTAGTCAACGAAATACAGAAGGTGCCCACTTGAAGACCCCAGAGATGTACCCTCCTTAGCTCAATCCAGACGGTTGTCATGCTGATGCGCTGGGAAGACCGCATTGGGTTGATCCCCGGAGCCAGCATCGCAGCTGTTGTGTGTGCTGATGCACTGGGGAGGAAAAATAAATGATGATCAGATGATCCCTGAAGCCAGCATTACACTTCAGCCATCAACACCAGGCAGAAGGATATCTACATCATCAGGTGGAAATAAATGCAAATGGATGGGGATGCAGATGGATCACATTAGTTTACTGTAAAGCTACGTCTTAGTTGGTGCTTATCTTGGCGAGAGCCGAGTTCAGATCAGCATGAAGTTTTAATTTTATCTACTCTCAATGGAAGTCACCCAGTTGCAACAGAATTAAAACAGACTGGCTGAAGTTCCTGATGAAGAGGAGACACCATCTTCAAATTCAACTGATTTGCTTAGTGCAGTTACACGAAGGTTGAGACATAAGCTAGTGCGTAATTTGTATCAGCGATTTTGTTTACATCAGCTGAATGACCCAAGTAATGAGTTATGCCAATGCTTTTTGTGTCATTTCTTGACCCCTGATTTCGCCACTGGATTGCCTATCCGAACAGGCCAAAGCTTGCGTGTCTAAAGCACTATCTAACAAACTAGTGAGGCTGGTGGAGGACAAACTCGAAAATGACAGAAATCGTACCTGTACATGTGAGTACAGCACAGAGGACTTGCCTATTAAAAAGAAAATGAAGACCAAACAAGCATTGGAATTGTTACTTCGTGGACGGCAACAAACACACACTACTCCAAGGAAACCTTAATCCAACAAGAGACACGCTTTCCAACCTAGCAGCCTTAGGAAAGAGCATGTAGGTATCCCTGCAACATTGGTCCCAGCGAGCGTGTGTTCAGCAAAGCAGGGATGCTTGTGAACAAATTCCATTCTTCTTTGAAACCAGAGAATGTGGATGCCATGTTATTTCTGAATAAAAGAAAGTAAGCTCTAGAGAGAGCACATCACCTTGGACTTCTAATACTTAAATTCTTGTATTCCCCATTTTTGTGGGTTTTTTTTTTTTTTCTCAAATCCGGTTGCTGTCAAGTCATCTTTTAGGTAAGACAGTAATATTTAATGTTTTATTAACTTTTTGTGGGGAACCTTGTTAACAGTGTGACCTAGACATAATTAAAAATGTATAGTTTTTTGGAGAAACATTTACTTTTCGTGATTAGATTTGATGAAAATATATTTACTTATTTACACGTTTCTTTTGCGTTATGAAAAAATGATGGATCGATGCATCAGGTCCTTATGAAAACAATGCTTCAATAGTAAAAAAAGAAAAAAAAAAAAAAAAAAAACACTAGTCCCAGCCCTACATGCATGTCTTGTTGTTTTGTTTAATGTAATTTAGAAAAGTCTTTTTAATGTGTAACATTACCAAGTATACCATGCCTGTTTTGTTTTATTGGTTAATGGCTGCAAAAGAAAATGCAAGAAATAATAAATAAATAAATAAATAAAATAATTGTAAGCAATTTTTTTCTTTTTTGCAGCTTTGGTTCAGCCTTCAGTTTCTGCTGCTCAAGAAAATGCAAAGGATCCTACCTATGGCAGCCTTGTGCCATCAGTTAACACTGTTCCTGGAACATTCATTTCCCACTCCATCCCAAGGGGCGGTGACTATAATCAGAGTCAGCAAGTCGGCCACAGTGAATTGGATGACAAAGGGTCCCAGGTTGCAGAGAATCGAACTGATAATAAAACTGCACAAGGTAAGGGACCATGCACAAAGCATGGAGCTAAAGTTAAACTTAATGTGGTACCCTGAAACTCTAGCCAATTAAGAATGACTAACTATGATCTGAAAACCTACATTTTTAAAGTTGGTTTTTAAAGAGTATATAGATCTAAATGGTTTAAAATCAGAACATTGATTCAAATGGATTAAGGTCTTAATGCACCTTTTTTATGCTATTTTAAGTTTGTGATTTGTGTTTTTTTTTGCGTTCCATCTTTTTCATGTAACATGCATTAAAATGAAAAATTACACTAAATTAGGTAAGTTAAATCTTGTATACCAAAATCTAACCATTATGTCTTTTATTTTCTACTAGAAATCTTAAGTGATGCTCGGAGTTCAGTTGGCCTCCTGGGGATGCACCCGTCTGCAACGTCATTGCACCACCCAAATATTCATGGCCAAAGGATGCCTGGATTATTGCCCTTGGACATCCGTCCAGGAATGCTACCCCCTTCACCTGGGGCACGTTTTTCTATGTTGATGCAGCCTGGAATGCCTCCTCAACCAAACATGCCTCCCACATCAATGCTTGACCCTTCTCTGCAGGCTAGACTTCGAGGGCCATTCCCACCGGTTGACAATTTCACTAGGCCTGAAAGACCTTTTGGGAGTCTTGGGAACCAGGCTGACAACAGTGTAGGCAAGCCTGATGACAGGATGCCAGCTGGGAATGACAGCATCCAACAGGAATGTGATCAAGATTATCGATTTCCCCCAGTGGAGAAACGCGAGAGCCTTTTAAGACCCCCAGTCGAGCAGAGTGACAACATAAATAGACCTTCCCTGTTAGATGGAAGAGATGGGCTCAGGGGGCCGCCAGGGGAAGGAAGAGAGAACCTTGGTAGAAGGCAGTCTCTAAGTGGCTTTAGGCCAGAGAGCCGGTGGGGTCCCCCGCGAGGAGACTTTGATGAACGTGAGCACCGGGGGATGCCCTTTGGTAGTCCAAAAGGTTTCAGTGATGATCGTCCAGGCCCTGGAAACTTCCGTTTTGATGGGCGTGGTGGGCCGACATGGAACCGGGGTTTCGAGCCAGACGTTCACCGTGATTTTGATGACCGTCGTCATCACTGGGAAAGGCAGAGGGATCGGGACGATAGAGATTTGGATTTCCGTAGGGAAATGAACGGGAGCCGTTTTGCCCGTGAACGAGACCGTGAGCCCTGGACTGCCCCTTCAGCTCCACCACAAGCGTTTAAGTTTTTCGAAGGTGCAGCTGAAAGCCAAAAGCGAGATAAGCCACCACAGGTAAACGGTGATGAAATGGACATTGAGCAAGACCAGAACCGTCCTGAACTAGCAGAGCAAGAGGCTTCTCCCGAGGATGTAGACAATGAGAAGAAGAATGAGCCAGAAACCGGAGTAGACAAACAGCCAGTGGTAGAGAAAACAGAAACTGAGGGGACAGTCATCACTCAGTAGGTAAAAGATACTTTTGTAAAGTTGTCAATTCTCTGTGATAGGTAAATGGCTGACTGGACCTTTTGAGTAATTCACTTTTGTCTGCCACAAACTTAACAATTTCTTCTTTTTTCACACAATGGTGTACAACTGACTTGTATAGAGTGCTCTTTTAGTTGATGAAAAATGGTAGGTAATTGTTTTTAGTTATTATGATGACAGCCACTCCAACAACTTTTAATTAGGTACATTTTCATTTAGAGCTCGCCAATTTTCTTTTCATTAAACACAAAGTTTGACCTTCCTATGGAAGAAAGTAGAAGATCTTGGCTGTGTCCAATGGGTTCACTGCAGATGTTGTAATACTCGAAGACAGCAGGTGCTGGCCTGTGTTTGTCTATTTTTAAATGCTGCTGCAAAATTTTAAGTAATGCCTAGGTGTGTTATGCTTTTATCTTATTGCTAAACCAGGTACTGAGGTAATAGTACTGAGGTATAGAAACTGTAAAACTTTGTGAAAATAAATCTAGAACATGCTCTGTTATCCCCAAAATGAATGTCTGTGATTTGTTCCTCGTACTGCAGTGAGTAAAAGAAAACAAAGTGAATGTTTTTAGTTGCTAATAAACATTATTTGTTTGATAAACATGTTCTAGGAATTGTATTTTGTACACCAACATACCAAAGAATATTTGAATGTGAAATTGCACACATGCCCTCGTCTCGCTAAAGAGTGTTCTGCTAGACGGGCCCGACACTTATGTCGCTGAAGTTACAGATGAATTTGGAAATGAAACATAAGTCAAAGACCCAGATTTAGACATTGCTTGGGAAGTGTAGCCTACCCTGACAGACGTCTCTAGTTGTACACATTGCAATTTGTTCTTGAAAGAACAAGATAAGCTTGGTAGATATAGGAATGTTTTTTCTAAGTGTGTGTTCTTTTGGAGTCTGTATTCTGTTATTTGTAGTTGCTTGTAGGTTTTCTGGGGAAGCCAGATGGAAATTCCCCCTTTTCATAGCCCTGTCAGTACCCAGTTCAGCAGATCGCTGTACAAGTGAATTGCTAGTGTGACCTGGGTCTCCCTAGGCTTCACAGACTAGACTTGAAAGACCATACCCGTTGTGGTTTTTTTGTTGTTGTTTTGAAATACCACAAAGAGCAGGTTTTAGCGTTTTATGTTAGTGTACTACATGTTTATACAACTTTAAATGTGGCAGCCTTTGTTCTGACGTGTAAATCTTCTGGAGATGAAAAATGGAGTATTGCAAAAACCTATACTTCATGATGACTGATCAGCAGTTGACATGTAGCCACTGTTGAAGAACTCCCTCTCGTGGTGTTAGTCTTTCATTAGGAAGAAGGAATAAATGTATCCTGTGAAAAGACTACTATTTTTAGTTGAATTTTGAGCAATCTGTCAAGCATAGGGCTTAAATGGTATAAGGAGTAGTCCTACTAATGAATGTGAACATTAATTTCTAGGTACCCTAGTATGTTTGTCAATCGTGGTAATTTATTGGCATTTATATAAACGTGCATTCTCAATAGGTAACATGAACACATGAGAGCAAATTCCTACATTAAAACACTGGCCAGTACAGCACAAGCATTGTTAGCAACTGTAAAATCATCAGGAAACAATGGGTTTGTTAGGTGAAAAGGTGAGGCAGAAGATTATCAAATACTCTTGATCATACAACATGAAATCTTTGCAGCTTATTCAGTTCTGATTCCCCTGTTTTTAATTTATCTTTTTCATTAAATTATTTGAGTTGCATCTCTGCACACACTTGTATTCCAAATAAGTTGCTTTGTAGAACATGGTGGTGGTCTTTCGGACCACTTCATCCTGGTGAAGTATTTCGTTTCTATTAAAGATCTGCAAATTTGTAGAGTTTACATTTGTTTCAGCCAGCAGAGGGCATATGAAACTGCTCAATTTTTAATTTGGTAAATGTTTTTTTTTTTGGGAACTGTTTAAACTCTTTCCCATGCAGTGTGTTCATGAAAAGTAGGCGTGTGTAGTGGAAGTGTATCATTTTCATCACCATTTTGTACTGAAAATCTGATTACACATTACACTGTTGAAGGCGATACTGGAAATAAGTTACTGTGTAATTGCTGATCAGGTGTTTCTAGGAAGTCTGCAAGTTAGGAACGTTTGTAACCTTCAGAAACTAAATAAACGTCTAACACATGATAGATAAATTTGCACATTATAATTCTTGTTTTGGAAGCGGTCTGGTTATTTTGAAATCGTTATTAGATGGATTGTGGGTAATTACCTGAATATGTTGTATATAATGTCTGTTTACACGTCCTGATTAATCTGACTCCAGTCCTTGTAATTAACACACCTTATAAATAGGGGGTTAAATAAACAGTTGGATGCACTTTTGATGCACAGTAGCACACCTGTAAATAAGCACTCACATGACTTAATTATTTGTTGAGCAAATACCCCCTCACCCCCCCCCACACACACACACACGTGTTCTGTTATGCTGGTATAGCAAATCTGCCCGCCTTTGCAGTGTTAATGGTATTCTGAACAATAAAGGATGTAATGGGTTATTCTGCACAATTTACAGTAGAAATGTAATCCCTATTTCCTTAAAGGAAGACAATGATCCTCGAGCGATGGTTCTTTCAGAACAGTTTTCACCTTGGAGATTTGGTGCGTTCAGTTATTTCCATCATTGGTGGCCCTGCCGATCAAGTTAGTATGCTGCTTAAAATGCTAGGCTGGACCCAGCCCAGTGTTATAGCGCAGATCCCAGGTCAGGCTCCCTGGGGCAGTGTTATCCAGCTCTCCACAGGCTGAGGCTTCCACTTGGAATGAAGGTTTTTCTTAGAATTAATATATGCACAAGGTACAATCCGGGAACAGACGTATGTTCTTTTTTCTGGATTGCTTCTACCCTTTTACTTATGTACATACATACATACATACACACACACACACAGTGCCTATAGAAAGTCTACACCCCCTTTCAAATTTTTCACTTTCTGTTGCCTTATAGCTTGGAATTAATGCATTATTTTCATTTATCTACACATCCTACCCCACAACTTCCAAGTCAAAAAAATATTCTAGAAATTTGTAGAAAATTAATTACATAAAAACTGAAATAGATTGGTTGGATAAGTGTCCACCCCCCTGTAACAGCAATCCTGAATTAGCTTAGGTATAACCAATCGCCTTCAAAATCTCACACCAAATGGCGTGGCCTCCACCTGTGTTAAATTGTAGTGGTTAACATTGTTTCAGGATAAATTGAGCAGTTCCTGTAGGTTCTGTCTGCTGGGTAGTGCATTCCAAAGCAAAGACTCAACCATGAGCACCAAGGTGCTTTCAAAAGAACTCTGGGACAAAGTTGTTGGAAGGCACAGATCAGGAGATGGGTATAAAAAAAATATCAAAGGCCTTGACTATCCCTTGGAGCACGGTCAAAACATTAAGAAGAAGAATTAAGAAGTGGAAGGTGTATGGCACTACCAAGACCCTGCCTAGATCAGGCAGTCCCTCCAAACTGGGTTACTGATTAAGGAGGAGACTCATCAGAGAGGTTACCAAGAGGCCAATGACAACTTTGCAAGAGCTACTGTCTTTTATGGCCAAGACTGGTCAAAGGGTGTACGTGACAACAATATCCCAAGCACTCCACAAATCTGGCCTGTATGGTAGGGTGGGAAGAAGGAAGCCATTACTCAAGAAAGCCCACCTTGAATCCCGTTTTGAACTGTGCAAAAAAAAAACACTGGGTAGATTCTGTAACCATGTGGCAAAAAGTTTTGTGGTTTGACGAAACTAAAATGGAACTTTTTGGCCTAAATGCAAAGTGCTGTTTGGCGCATTCCCAACACAGTCACCCAAAGAACACCATCCCCACTGTGAATCATGGTGGTGGCAGCATCATTTTATCAGGATGTTTCTCATCGGCAGGGACTGGCACTTGTCAGGATAGAAGGGAAAATGAATGGAGCAAAGTACAGAGAAGTCCTTGAGGAAAACCTGCTGCCCTCTGCAAGAAAGCTGAAACTGGGATGGAAGTTTACTTTTCACCATGACAATGACCCAAAGCACACAGCCAAAGCTACACTGGAGTGGCTAAGGAACAAAAAGGTAAATGTCCATGAGTGTCCCAGTCAGAGCGCAGACCAAAATCCAATCGAAAATTTGTGGCATGACTTGAAGATTGCTGTCCATCAACGTTCCCCAAGGAAATTGACAGAGCTTGAACAGTTTTGTAAAGAAAAATGGTCAAATATTGCTAAATCTAGAGACCTATCCCAACAGACTCACAGCTGGAATTGCTGCCAAAGGTACTTCCACCAAATATTAGCTCAGGGAGACTTATCCAATTATGATCTTTCAGTTTAGTATTTTTTCTCAATAAAAACTTTTTTCCCCCCTCAACAGTGTGGAGTATGGTGTGTAAGTGGGGAAAAAATCCTTATTTAATTGCATGAAACTCTGAGGCTCTGACACGACAAAATGTGAAAAAAGTTCAAGGGTGTGTAGACTTTCTATAGGCTATGTGTGTGTGTGTGTGTGTGTATATATACATACATATACACACACACAGTACCATGAAAAAGTATTTGCCCTTGTCTGATTTTCTGCATTTTTGCATATTTCTGACGCTGAATGTTATCAGATCTTCAACCAAAATCTAATATTACATAAAAGGGACCTGAGTGAACAAATAACACAAAATTGATACTTTAATAAGTAAATTAAATAAGAAAGTTATGCAACACCCAGTGCCCCCTTGTGAAAAAGTAATCGCCCCTTAACTCAATAACTGGTTATGCCACCTTTAGCAGTAATAACAGTAACCAAATGCTTCCTGTCTCTCACAGCGCCGAGGAGGAATTTTGTCCCACTCCTTCATGCAGAACTGCGTCAACTCGGTGACATTTGTGGGTTTTCGAGCATAAACTGCTCGTTTCAGGTCTTGCCACAGCATCTCGGTGGGGTTTAGGTCTGGACTTTGACAAGGCCATTCCACTCCCTTATGGAAACTATATAATAAGATTCAAAGTGGAAAATTACCTATATGGTAACAGTATCCTGGGAGACAGTCAACATGGTTTTAGGAAAGGGAGGTCGTGTCTAACTAACCTGCTTGATTTTTTTGAGGATGCAACATCGATAATGGATCATTGCAAAGCATATGACATGGTTTATTTAGATTTCCAGAAAGCTTTTGATAAAGTCCTGCATAAAAGATTAATTTTCAAACTGAATGCAGTAGGGATTCAAGGAAACACATGTACATGGATTAGGGAGTGGTTAACATGTAGAAAACAGAAAGTACTGATTAGAGGAGAAACCTCAGAATGGAGTGAGGTAACCAGTGGAGTACCACAGGGATCAGTATTAGGTCCTCTGTTGTTCCTAATCTACATTAATGATTTTGATTCTGGCATAGTACGCTAACTTGCTAAATTCGCAGACGACACAAAAATAGGAGGAGTGGCAAATACTGTTGCAGCAGCAAAGGTCATTCAAAATGATCTAGACAAGATTCAGAACTGGGCAGACACATGGCAAATGACATTTAATAGAGAAGTGTAAGGTACTGCATGCAGGAAATAAAAATGTGCATTATAAATATCATATGGGAGATACTGAAATTGGAGAAGGAATCTATGAAAAAGACCTAGGAGTTTTTGTTGACTCAGAAATGTCTTCATCTAGACAATGTGGGGAAGCTATAAAAAAAGGACAACAAGATGCTCGGATACATTGTGAAAAGTGTTGAATTTAAATCAAGGGAAGTAATGTTAAAACTACAATGCATTAGTAAGACCTCATCTTGAATATTGTGTGCAGTTCTGGTCACCTCGCTACAAAAAGTATATTGCTGCTCTAGAAAGAGTGCAAAGAAGAGCGACCAGAATTATTCCGGGTTTAAAAGACATGTCATATGCAGACCGGCTAAAAGAATTGAGTCTATTCAGTCTTGAACAAAGAAGACAATGCGTGACCTAATTCAAGCATTCAAAATTCTAAAAGGTATTGACAATGTCGACCCAAGGGACTTTTTCAGCCTGAAAAAAGAAACAAGGACCAGCGGTCACAAATGGAGATTAGACAAAGGGGCATTCAGAACAGAAAATAGCAGGCAATTTTTTACACAGAGAATCATGATGGTCTGGAATCAACTCCCCAGTAATGTTGCTGAAGCTGACACCCTGGGATCCTTCAAGAAGCTGCTTGGTGAGATTCTGGGATCAATAAGCTACTAACAACCAAACGAGCAAGATGGGTCAAATGGCCTCCTCTCGTTTGTAAACTTTCTTATGTTTTTATGTTCTAAAACTTTACATTTCTTGTTCTTTAACTATTCTGACATAAACTTGCTTGTGTGTTTTGGATCATTGTCTTGCAGAATGACCCAGCTGCGTTTCAGCTCACTGACGGATGGCCTGACATTCTCCTATAGAATTCTCTAATAGAGACATTCATGGTTCCTTCAATGAGGGCAAGTCGTCCAGGTCCTGATGCAGCAAAGCATCCCTAAATCATGACACTACCACCATCGTGCTTGACCGTTGGTATGAGGTTCTTACTGTGGAATGCAGTGTTAGGTTTTCACCAGACATAATGGCGCCCATATTGGCCAAAAAGTTCCACTTTTGACTCATCGGTCCATAGAACATTGTTCCAGAACTCTTGAGGATCATCCAGGTGCTTTTTGGCAAACTTTAGACGAACATTTGTGTCCTTCTTAGTGAGCAGTGGTTTCTGCCTTGCTGCTCTGCCATGAATCCCATTTTTACCCAGTGTCTTTCTGAGGTGGAGTCGTGAACACTGACCTTAGCCGAGGCGAGAGAGATCAGATCAGGCCTGCAGGTCCCTGGATGATGTTCTAGGGTTCTTTGTGACTTCCTGGATGATTTTACGCCTTGCTCTTGGAGAGATTTTGGCAGGACGGCCACTCCTGCCACTACTATCCTAAACACTCTCCATTTGGACAATATGGCTCTGACTGTGGTTTGGTGGAGCCCCAGAGCCTTAGAAATGGCTTTGTAACGCTTTCCAGACTCATAAGCATCAACAACTTTTTTCCAGAGGTCTTCAGGAATTTCTTTTGATTGTGGCATGATGTGCATCTAGAACTTGTGTGCTGACAACTTCACTCTGATTGTAAGGGCCAAAGTTAGTCAGATTTATTTTGGGCAGGGCTGGCCCAAATCAGGCCTGATTGTTAACCAAAGTATTCAAACAGCTGACCCTAACTATCCCTTTAATTGGGTTTAGTTAACTAGGGGGGCAATAACTTTTTCACACATGAAGTTTGCATATATGGTTACCTTGCACACCAAACAGATGAAAGAAGCACCAAACTTTGGTGTCATTTTTCTCTCAGACTCCCTCCTATATACTACTGCAACCCACAAAAACATCTGTCCAAATTCAATGAGAAAAATGTGCAAAAATGCAGAAAATCAGACAGGGGTCAAATACTTTTTCACGGCACTGTGTTTATATATATATATATATATATATATAATTAGTGCCGAGAAGGTTTGTGAACCCCGGTGATAATTATGGAGATTCCATAGTTTTACCTTAGCTGCCTTGAATCAAAAATATCTTAAATACCCAATAGGGTTTTGTGGCAAAGTGGTTGGTAAGGGGAACAGATGTCGCGGTGATGCGGTGCAGGAGTGATGAACAGACAACAGTGATTCAGTGAATAAGTGCTTTATTGCTCTTTTCCAGGTCTGGCGACCGTCAAAAATAATAAATCCCCGGCAATACACAACAATGTGTAAAGCACGGGGATAATGAAAACAAGGGCACAGTCCCGAACAAAAACAACGGTACGGTCACCAGTCCTGGGTGATCAAAAAAGTGCAGGTGCTCAGTGCAGTGGTGCTCCGGATAGTGCTCTCCTTTCGACAGCTCCGGAGATGTGCGTTAACTGTCTATTAGTGCGACAAAGACAGACAATAACAGACAGACAGAAAATAACACACAGCACGTACAACACTCTTCACAAATACTCTCTGAGAGCTCCTCTCTCAGTCCTTCTCTCCTAACGTTAACCCAAACGAAGGAGAAGATCAGCGTTACCCTGGCCCCTATATGTAATCCCGCATGATATCGAGGTAAACGGTTGCAGCTGCCTTATTACTTGCAGCTGCCTCTCGTTTACCTTTCAAATCAATACGGTCTTACAACAGAGTCGCGCTTCTCTCCAGACTGACCCACTTCCCTGACCCGGAAATGAACTGTCAGGCCAGCCCTTCCAGATACTTCTCCTCCCGTTCTTTAGCGCCCTCACAGGTCGGGAGGAAGATTCATCACCAGAACTCATCTTTCCATCACAGGTTTATATTAACCAATTCCATGTCTTTTGAAACAAAGTGATGTATGCATTATACAAACAATGAGTAATTTAAGATTCAGGGTATGTGAAAAAGTAAGTGAACCCCTGGTTTTATCAGCTCAATTAAGGGGATAATCAGGTGTTTTAAATAATTAGGTAGATCTTCAGGGGTGAGTTTGGGAGGCCCCATCCTATAGAAAGATCAGAAACTGTGTGAGTTTGTTCTTCACCGTACAGGTGTGTGGAAACACGTCATGTCAAGATCAAATGAAATCTCTGAGGACCTCAGAAAAACAGTTATTGATGCTCATCAGTCTAGAAAGGGTTACAAAACCATTTCTAAGGATTTGAGGATCCACTAATCCACTGTCAGACAAATAGTCTACAAGTGGAGAAAGTTCAAGACCATAGTCACTACCCAGGAGGAGAAATCATCAAGGAAGTAACAAAGAACCCCAGAGTAACATCGAAGGATCTGCAGGCCACTCTCGCCTTGGCTAATGTGTGTTCATGACTCAACTATCGGAAAAAGACTGAAGAAGAATGGTGCTCATGGAAGGATAGCCAGGAGGAAACTACTGCTCTCTAAAAAGAACATTGCTGACCGTCTGAAGTTTGCTAAGGAGCACATAGATGATCTACAAGACTTCTAGAACAATCTTCTCTGGACAGACAAGTCAAAGGTAGAACTTTTTGGCCTCAATGAGAAACATTATGTTCGGCGAAAACCAAACACTGCGTTCGAATAGAAGCACCTCATCCCAACGGTCAAGCATGGTGGTGGGAGTGTGATGGTTTGGGGCTGCTTTGCTGCCTCAGGACCTGGACAGCTTGCTATTATTGACACAACCATGAATTTTGCATTGTATTAGAAGATTCTAGAGGAGAATGTCAGGCCATCCGTCCGTGAGCTGAAGCTGAACCGAAAGTGGGTCATGCAGCGAGACAATGATCCTAAACATACAAGCAGATCTACAAAAGAATGGCTGCAGAAAAAGAAGAAATTCCTAATTTTAGTAAAAATGGCCTAGTAAAGGTCCGGACCTAAACCCTATCAAAATGTTGTGGCAGAACCTGAAGCGAGCTTTCCATGCGAGGAAGCCCTCAAATGTCACAGAGCTGAAGCAGTTGTATAAGGAGGAATGGGCCAAAATTCCTCAAAACTGTTGCGAGAGACTCTCCCAGTTATGCTTACTTGAAGTTGTTGCTGTTCAAGGGGGTGCCACCAGTTACTGAATCTGAAGATTCACATACTTCTTCATCATTGGATATTGAATGTTGAATCATTTGTGGATAAATAAATGTTGAAAAAGTATCATGTTTTTGTGTCATTTGTTTTTTTATCTTTATTATTAGGATTTAGATTAAGATCTAATAACATTTTGGGATTGAAATATGTGAAAATCCTAAGGGGTTCACAAACTTTTTCTCAGCACTATATATATATATATATATATATATATATATATATATATATATATATATATATATATATATATATGTGTGTGTGTGTGTGTGTGTGTGTGTGTATATATATATATATATATATATATATATATATATATATATATATATATATATATATACACACACACACACACATAATCTCAAAGACCTTTCTAAAATATGTAAAGACTAGATGAAATCGTTGTCATTTGAAAGTTCCTTTTAGTGTGTCTAACTTCAGCACAATTGTGTTTCATAGTAATTATTGAGCAATGCAGCTGGAGCCTCAGAACACGCTCCTAAAACACATTCATGACAACCAAAAAAATGTCCAATTGCTTGGAATTCCTATGCCAGAAGTAAGAAATAATTTGTCTTGCTTTTTGAAAAAGGTTTGTTTTTCAAGTCTTTAGTTCTAAACAACCTGGAATTTAAATGGGTTTTTATTTGGATTTCATGTAATGGACATACACAAAATAGTCCAAATTGGTGAAGTGAAATGAAAAAAATAGCTTGTTTAAAAAACTTCTAAAAAATAAATAACGGAAAAGTGGTGCATGCATATGTATTCACCCCTTTGCTATTAAGCCTCTAAATAAGATCTGGTGGGACCAATTGCCTTCAGAAGTCACATAATTAGTTAAATAAAGTCCACCTGTGTGCAATCTAAGTGTCACATGATCTGTCACATGATCTCAGTATATATACACCTGTTCTGAAAGGCCCCAGAGTCTGCAACACCACCAAGCAAGCGGCACCATGAAGACCAAGGAGCTCTCCAAACAGGTCAGGGATAAAGTTGTGGAGGAGTACAGATCAGGGTTGTGTTATAAAAAAATATCCGAAACTTTGAACATCCCACGGAGCACCATTAAAGCCATTATTAAAAAATGGAAAGAATATGGCACCACAACAAACCTGGCAAGAGAGGGCCGCCCACCAAAACTCACGGACCAGGCAAGGAGGGCATTAATCAGAGAGGCAACAAAGAGACCAAAGATAACCCTGAAGGAGCTGCAAAGCTCCACAGCGGAGATTGGAGTATCTGTCCATAGGACCACTTTAAGCCGTACACTCCACAGAGCTGGGCTTTATGGAAAAGTAGCCAGAAAAAAGAAATTGCTTAAAGAAAAAAATAAGCAAACACGTTTGGTGTTCGCCAAAAGGCATGTGGGAGACTCCCCAAACATATGGAAGAAGGTACTCTGGTCAGATGAGACTAAAATTGAGCTTTTTGGCCATCAAGGAAAACGCTATGTCTGGTGCAAACCCAACACCTCTCATCACCCCGAAAACACCATCCCCACAGTGAAACATGGTGGTGGCAGCATCATGCTGTGGGGATGTTTTTCATCAGCAGGGACTGGGAAACTGGTCAGAATTGAAGGAATGATGGATGGCGCCAAATACAAGGAAATTCGTGAGGGAAACCTGTTTCAGTCTTCCACAGATTTGAGACTGGGACAGAGGTTCACCTTCCAGCAGGACAATGACCCTAAGCATACTGCTAAAGCAACACTCGAGTGGTTTAAGGGGAAACATTTAAATGTCTTGGAATGGCCTAGTCAAAGCCCAGACCTCAATCCAATTGAGAATCTGTGGTATGACTTAAAGATTGCTGTACACCAGTGAAACCCATCCAACTTGAAGGAGCTGGAGCAGTTTTGCCTTGAAGAATGGGCAAAAATCCCAGTGCCTAGATGTGCCAAGCTTATAGATACACACCCCAAGAGACTTGCAGCTGTAATTGCTGCAAAAGGTGGCTCTACAAAGTATTGACATTGGGGGGGGGGGGGGTGAATACTTATGCACGCTCAAGTTTTCTGTTTTTTTTGTCTTATTTCTTGTTTGTTTCACAATAAAAAATATTTTGCATCTTCAAAGTGGTAGGCATGTTGTGTAAATCAAATGATACAAACCCCCCAAAAAATCAATTTTAATTCCAGGTTGTAAGGCAACAAAATAGGAAAAATGCCAAGGGGGGGGGGTCAATACTTTCGCAAGCCACTGTATCAGTGACAGAATTTGAGGTATAAGTAAGAGGAAAAAGTAAGTCAGCGTCACCCATGACCATTGCAGTCTGTGTGTGACCATAGTCGGCCTCTGTTGTGCTAAAGGATATCCCTTTCAAATGTCATCATAACTGGGTAAGCAGTTCTCTTTCTGTACATGTATATGTATTGTGTTACACAGTCAGAGCTTCTACAGTCCAAATTATGATTAGTTATGTATCCCCAGCGGGAGTTAATGTATTAACTTAATACAGTCATTTCATAGATGAACGTTGCCCTCTTGAAATACAATTGAATTGTGTAACAGGACAACATCCAGCACTGTAATACAAATGCATGACTTGTATACAGTTAGTTATAGGACAGCAAATGTCTGTGCAGTATCGGCCAAAGTGAATGGAACAAGGCTGGCATGCAGCATTCCAAACATGTGCTCCGACTGGCTGAAAGATACTGGGCAGTCTAATACAAATTATACAACATGTGCTCTGACTGGCTGAAAGATACTGGGCAGTCTAATACAAATTATACAACATGTGCTCTGACTGGCTGAAAGATACTGGGCAGTCTAATACAAATTATACAACACATGCTCTGACTGGCTGAAAGATACTGGGCAGTCTAATACAAATTATACAACACGTGCTCTGACTGGCTGAAAGATACTGGGCAGTCTAATACAAATTATACAACATGTGCTCCGACTGGCTGAAAGATACTGGGCAGTCTAATACAAATTATACAACATGTGCTCCGACTGGCCGAAAGATACTGGGCAGTCTAATACAAATTATACAACATGTGCTCTGACTGGCTGAAAGATACTGGGCAGTCTAATACAAATTATACAACATGTGCTCCGACTGGCTGAAAGATACTGGGCAGTCTAATACAAATTATACAACATGTGCTCCGACTGGCCGAAAGATACTGGGCAGTCTAATACAAATTATACAACATGTGCTCCGACTGGCCGAAAGATACTGGGCAGTCTAATACAAATTATACAACATGTGCTCCGACTGGCTGAAAGATACTGGGCAGTCTAATACAAATTATACAACATGTGCTCTGACTGGCCGAAAGATACCTGGCAGTCTAATGCAAATTATACAACATGTGCTCTGACTGGCTGAAAGATACTGGGCAGTCTAATACAAATTATACAACATGTGCTCTGACTGGCCGAAAGATACTGGGCAGTCTAATAGAAATTATACAACATGTGCTCTGACTGGCCGAAAGATACTGGGCAGTCTAATACAAATTATACAACATGTGCTCTGACTGTCCGAAAGATACTGGGCAGTCTAATACAAATTATACAACACGTGCTCTGACTGGCCGAAAGATACTGGGCAGTCTAATACAAATTATACAACACGTGCTCTGACTGGCTGAAAGATACTGGGCAGTCTAATACAAATTATACAACACATGCTCTGACTGGCCAAAAGATACTGGGCAGTCTAATACAAATTATACAACATGTGCTCTGACTGGCTGAAAGATACCTGGCAGTCTAATGCAAATTATACAGCTGTCTGGAATTGACTCGGTGTAAAGACACTCATGCTTTGCCACGGATGCAGCGGTAACATGAAAACGTGACGACTGTGGATGTTAGGTAGTCCAAGGTGAATGAAATCAGTCATATAGTTTCTGCTGGAGAAGGTCTTTTGCAAGTTTCATTGCATTTGGACAAGAGGGTCTCACCATACACGCAGAACTGTGATGTGTGATGCACAGTACATACACCTGTCCCCTCTATATAATAAGACAAGTAAAAAGATAACCAGAGAAGTCTGAGTGGAAAAATTCCTTGTGTATTCAGATACTCTTAGGACTCAAACATCCTTAGCATGTTTTGTTAGTAAGATAAGTGGATCTCCAGATATATGTAACAAATATAAGAGGGTTCTCCCAGGTCAGTACTGGCATGCCTTTATTTGACAGCAAGTGAGTATGGCTGTAAGTACTGTCCACCTTATTCTATTGAAAACACAAAAACCTTGCTACCTGCTGACACAACTGTGAGGTCTATTAAGCATATTCAAAGCCACAAAAAGGCTCCACTGAGCACCCACTGAACAGATTGGTTTGAATCAGTAGCTACCCAACCTCTGAATGAGATGCCGGCAAAATAGGTGCACTTTTGTCGTTGTTTTTAAATGTCACAGCCAAAACAAACCGTTCACTCATTTGTCATCTTCACAAAACTTGTACTTGCACTCTATGTAATTAAAGCCTGTTTTGAGAAATTAAATAGGGTTTGGAACTCCTAAAGTCTTTCTTGGCTGTTAACTGGATTATTCTTGTCTACCAAGGCAGTCATGAAGGCAGGAACATAAAACCTCTCTGTGTGTATTTGCAAAAAGGGCCAAATAAAGTTTCTTTAAGCAGCACTTTGAAGAGAAGTTATATGAATGTCATTTTACTCTTATTTATCGTAAACTTCATTTTACGATAAATAAAATCGACTTCATGTTTTCAGTGTATGGCAACATCTATGGTGTCCTTTATTTTGACCGGTTATCCCAGATGGTATTATGGTTTCAGCAGTATAAAAACCCTATTAAATTTCATAGTGGGTATCCTAAAAATGTGTCCTAATTTTAGAAAGCTTTCCCTGGCATCTTGCATAAACTTATTTTCTTAAGCCTGATTCGCACGGGACTAAAAATCACCCCATAAATAGGACGTTTGTGAATTTTTATCGACATCTGTGAAATTTAGTCCTGTGTGAATCTTCCAATTCTTTCTAGGCTAGATAATTTTGTCAGAGGTCCTCTGATTTATTTACAGGACATCGGGACCTTCTGTAACATTTCTAACTCAGGCGTCCTGTGTCCTTTTACTCCTGTGCGAATCAACCATGTCAGGGTAATGTTTGAGTTGATCTGGCATTAATGGGGTATTCACCTCAAAGCAATACCAGTCTTCTCAATAAACCATAACATAATATTAAAGTTGGTACGATCTGTCCTGAGATTCTACAGTTCATAAGCTGCTACCATTGGGCAGAACCAAATTGGGGACAGGCAGAAATACAGAACATCATCGTTGACTTTTAGCGGTGCATTTAAAATAGGACTGCGCCGATTAATCAGACAGATTAATCAACTAGAGTTGATCTCAGATAATTTTTTCTTTACAGTTTAATCGTGCAGAATTATTATTTTTTAAGTTAACCCCTTGAGTAGTGAGTTCTAAAATGCACTGCCGGTGACTGAGGTTTTTTTTTCTGTCTTCTGCATGTGCTTGATTATTACGAGTGCAGCGTACAAACAAGCTGAAAGCTATGTGTTTGTACCAGTATGTATGTAATGAATACTGACGAAATACAGACAAATCATTTTTACCGTAAATAAATCAAACAAATACATATATCTATCTTTTATTTAGTCATAGGAAAAGGTTACAAAAAACATATAGGCAGTAGGGGTGGAATAACCACAACAACACATCCTAACAACAACAAAAAAAAGGTGCGAGAGAGACATGAATAAATCATATCTGGTTAAACAGATTGTGGGGGAGGAGGCAGTGAGTGTCTAATGCTTCAGCGTATGATACTCATTGAAGCATGGAGCAACGCACAGAGCTTGGCTCTGCCTCTTTGCTGTCACTTGATGTTGATGGTAAATATTCTTCACTGAGACACTCGCTGACATCCGATTCAGTGGAAGAGTTGTATGTATTTGAATTTAAATTGCAATCTGAATTCAGTATTATTACTCAAACTACTTATCTCACTGAGTGATTTTTGCCAGTTTACAAACACTGCTGACATTTTGTGACTGGGTTTATTATATGTAATTTAGTCAGTATCTGGCAGAGGACGCAAGAGACCAATAAAAGGTGCTACAGAAACCTAGTGTTACAATATTATGTGATCAGGGGTTTTCTAGGCTCAGTAATTTACCGGTACGTTCGTACTACTTAAAGGGTTAAATAAAATCAACCACTAGAAGTGCATTTTCTCTGACAGTCCAATCATAAATGAGTGGAGGGGGGGACATAAACAGTTAAAGTTATTGTGGGAGTTTAACCAATGGGAGAGTCAAAGATCTGCTCCTTATTATACAGCTGTCCAGTCGTTATTGATAATTATATTTCAAATTACTTTTAATAAAAAAAAAATTAAAAAGTCATTGGACAATAGAGGCATCATAGTCAATTTGGTTACGAATCAATTTTCAAAAAGAACTTTCTCAGAAAAAAATTGAGATTGTTAAAAAAGGGAGGTATATACCACAAATACCCGAACCAGCACAGGAAGGGAAGGGATATACGCGCCACTTCCAAAATTTTAATTATTAACCATCCAGCTTCCCATTTATTTTGGCAATTTGGACAGTTTTCAAAACAATTTTTGCTTTTTTTTTTTTTTTTTTTTTTTAAATGCACACTTTTTTATTGGTATGAAAAACGGATATATATGATTTCAATAGAACTTAACACTATGTTTACAGTTGTTGCATTGTAAAAATGTAAATGAGAACATAACATACATTTTTTTCGAATGGCAGCATTATAAAAGTATAAATAACTTTTTTTTTTTTTTTATTGCAAATTACAATGTGTGGCAAAATGTCATTGTGCAGTCATCACTTTTAAGATACAGACGGCCTTCAGACTCTCACCAATGCTAACGTCTTTATCTAGCACATATACATCAGAAAACGTGTCGCATATTTTCAGTCAAGTCATAAACAGTATCTTCCACTGTTTCGGGTATGGCTGTGTAATGCTGTTATATGCATTTTTATCTGTGAAGTGTAGGTTACTTTATTAGCAGAATAAATCGGTTGTTTTGACCAGTCCCAATCCTGACAAGGTTTCCTTACAACACCAGCAAAGAAATAAATACCCTCCTCTCATTCTCTGTAGCAAGCATCCATATTTTATTTCCACCTCTGCTTATCTACGGATGGGCTGGTCTGTCAATCACATTTCTTAGGGACACCTGCCAGTGAAAAACAAAACTGCAGGTTATATTCTGCAAATTGATTTAGTGTAGCACGTCAAAAACGTGAGAAATATTGCAGATGCACAGAGAAACGCCTGCATGCTGTTCTCACAGGAGTGAGATTTGGACTTGCGCTCCACTTAGAAATCGCGGTATAAGCACTTGGGTGGTTGAAGGTATCCATGGCTCACTGGCAGCTGTCAAATAAAAAAATCATGTGGCTGGAGTTGTATTTTGTTCAGTACTGAACAGGTGATATGGAGCAGCACTGGCTACAGCAATCTAGGATATCTAACAAAGTCAGCACAAAAACATGAGCGTTCCCAAATCACTTGCAAGCAAATGTAACTTTTGGACAAACCCGGACTCAGAACAACTTAATCTCTTCTGTGTGTCAGGTTTTGATATATGCAATAAAAAGGAGAAGTACAGAAAGCTGTCTTGTGTTTTCAGGTAGGCTATGTGCTAACAGTGGACGGATTACTGATTTTTTAATCCACCAGTGCCCATAAATGAACCAATCAAAAATTTATTGCGTGATAGCCCTAATTATATCATTAAGAATAAAAAGTAATCTATTTCTAAGTTTAAATCCACACATTTGTAAAATTATTAAAAACTGAAAATAGAGCCATGGTTAAAAGTAAGGCCTTGTGTAAATTTCACTGGTTGCTTGGAAATTGTGAAATTAGCTCAATACTGTGATTTTTTTTAATCAATATTCCTAAGAAACAAAAATGAATTTGATCCCAGGGAGCGGTGCACAATTGGCCGAGCACGTTCTGGGTGGGGAGGGTTCAGGTCTGCAGGGTAATCCTTGGTTCACCACACATTAGCGACTCGGGGCCGGTAGGGCTCTTGTGCGTCTGCTGTAGAAGCCACTCCGGTCGGCTTGGCAAGACACATTTTGGAGGGCACGTGTGTCTGCCGCCGTTTCCCGAGTTGGCGTGGGAGCTGCAGCGGTAAACCGGGATAAAAATAATAACTGGGCATTCAAAATTGGGTACAAAACTGGAGTAAAAACCATTGGCAACGACTGAAAAAACCTACAAAATTAGAAAATCAATGTCTCTAAAAAATCTAAAAATGTGTCTGCAGCAGGTCATGTAAAGCATTATCCAGTAGGAGTTTACACAGCGATGGAGGTAAGCTCTTCTGTATGTCCTGCAACGTTACTGTAGATCACTACCGAAACTCATCTGCTGGCAGGTATTCACCAAAAGAGAAAGGCGGAAATCCAGACAGTACTGCGACTGCTTTACTTGCAAAGAAACAAGAAACAGTGACTTCCATGTTACAAAAGTCCACTGACAACCGTGAAGCACGAAACACATTGCATTCTGACCTGACAGTGGCGTTTGTTGGTGCAAATATCCCTCTTGAAAAATTGGACAACCTAAAGTTATGTAAATTCTTCAGACTGAGTGTAGCAAAAGGTGGAGTGCTTCCTTCATCAGCCCAGCTGAGACTTGAATACTTACCTAAAGTTGTCGAGTATCACAAGCAGGAGGTTATGGAATTGGTCAAACATTCTGCTTGCTTGTCAGCAGTCACTGACTAGTCGCCTGATGCCCATGATCAGTCTTGGTTACACATTGTACATGTTTTGCAAGATCTAAATGGTGAACATGCATCTGATGTATAACTGCGAGCTGTCCTTGCAGATACACTTTACCTACAGGCTTTTAATTACAACACCGTTTCACAATCTATTGTAAAGTGCCTGAATAACTTTGACGTTGATTTTGATGATGTCAGTGCTTTTTATCTCTATTTGCTATTTAAAAATAAATAAATAAATATAAATAAATAAAGAACCTGTACACGTAATTTACCTGTGAATTAAAAAAAAAAAAAGAATCTGTGATTTTCACAGGGCCTCAGTTAACAGTAAATACAGAATGAGTGTTTTAGTGTGTGTGGTATTTACTAAAAATAACCACCAAAGAACAAGAGTACTGTAGCAGTGTCATAGGAAGTTGGTAGACCGTGAAAAATGTAGCTTTCGCCTTTACTGAGCATGAACTACCCTGCTGAATTATTATTTACTGAACCCCAGTGACAGGTGATCAATCTCTTACAAACACTTACCTTAGAAAAATGCATTGCAAACTTAATGCTGCATATTGAAGCAGTGAGGTATGGTAGAAACAACATTTTTAAAGCAAAGATTAAGCATTTGTCAATCAGTGATTTCAACCACACACAAATATAAAATAACCAAACGTTTGTAAACATGTCTTTATATATATATATATATATATATATATATATATATATATATATATATATATATATATATATATATAATTTTGTTGCCTTAACACATTGAATTAAATATTCAAATACAGGCATTTGTTAAAGAATGGGGGGAAAAAAACATTGACGTTACTATCAATCTTCTGAACATCAAGATAAAGTAAACATTAATTTACTTCACACCTAAGATGACAATATTTAAGAAGAAAAAAAATATAATAATAATGTGACGTTTCGGTCCTATATCTTAATTGAATTTCCAACTAACCCTCCCTTTAATATCAGAGAAGAAACTCGCATGAGCAGTACAGCTGATATACATTTTCCTTTTCCAGTGTTTTAAACAGCCTAGTCAGGGTAAATTACACTGCAGCCACTGCCCTTATTCAGTTCAATACTGTATATTACAGGGTTCAGTGTTGTTCAAAACATCCTATTGTAACTATAGCAATGTACACCACATACCGTGGGCTGGTCCTATTCTACTCTATAGAGGTTATTCAAACTGTGAACACATGACAGGTTCAGAAGCTAGCATGACTGTGACGTGTCTTTGCAACCACTAGGTGTGACCAGCAATCTTTAATATATACTAAACTAAACTTGCCTTTTGTACATTCATTTTCTGCTGGCACTGCATCATTTATATTACAGGAAGTGGGGAAGTTCTTTATTTAATTACAGTATTTAAAAGTTGGTCACCCTTTAGAAAGATATTCCATTATTTGTTAGACATGCATCATTTTGACTGTTATACCTACCTGACATGCAATGAGGAACTGAAGTGTTGACTGCTGAAAAAAAATGTTTGTGCCCTCAAATGACTAACCATATAGCCCAAATAGAAACGGTTTAAGAAACAGGCTTGTAACCAGGAGGTCCCTGGTTCAAATCCCAGCTCAGCCACTGAGCAAGTCACTTAACCACCTTGTGCTCCGTTTATTGGGTGAGATGTTGTTGGAAGTGACTGCAGCTGATGCTTAGTTCACACATCCTAGACTCTCTAAGTCGCTGTGGATAAAGGCGTCTGCTAAATAAACAAACAATAATGTGTACTTTGTAGCAATAAAACAGATGTTGCTCTTGGCATACCTCTACATCTGCCATTGCATGCTGTAACATGCTAAATGATCACATCTTTTTAGTCTTACTCAATTTTTAATTGGTTTTCTTCAGAAATCAACAGTGCACACAAAACATTTTTTAGAAACCAGAAACGAGCAGTGGACATTTGATTTTTAGGGCATGAATGCTATCTCAACTGGTTTCTTATTTGTTTTATAATTGTAATTGGTGTTGTGTAAATGAAAATAGTTTAGAGTGTGCCCCCCCCCCCCCCCCCCCCCCCCGTTTCCAGCGTGAAACCACTTTATGAAACTCAGTCTCACCTGTTCCAATATCAAACTGCACTGCCGTTGTTTCCAACTGCAGTCTACAATCGCCAACCGGACGTTACACAAAGGTCAAATCATGTGTATATCATGTTTCGTATAGTTGCCATTTTTAGATTCATTCACCTGCCCTCCAGTATTTTTGTGATACAGTAAAACCTCTTGTGTACTAAACCAGACCGAGGGTATTCAGATCATCAGATTACAACTGTAGAATGGATTATATGACTTCCCCAATCAAGAAACTTCTCAGCAAATATATAATATAGCATGCTACCAACAGACAGTACTGCACTGCAGAGACGGAGGGCTGAATAAACAACAGAGCAGAAGAGAACTACACACAAGACAGGCTATCAAGGGGGCTGTTTGTCTATTTGAAGTTCGGTCAATCAATGTTTTACTGTGGTATAATTCAGTAACAGTCCCAGTTTGACCAAGTGTTTTCATTTCTTCAGTCCTTAGCACTGGATGTTGATACAATACAGTAACATCATCCCTCCAAGCAGCTGGGCCAGACAAACAGGATCAGTTTCAAATGGGTTTGACTCACTGCCAGTGGCAGATTGAAACAAGGCATTGGTGTTCGGAGAGTGCACCCAGTCGAGCAGCTCCTGTGCATCATCAGCATTTAAACATGTAATGCTTTCATTTAGAGGAACTCATTTCTGAAAAGAGTTGAATATGATACTCTGTGCTGGTCTCTATTCCAAAAGGGTGGTGCTGTTAATGGAATCAGCTGAACATATAAACTATTCTGGTTTTCATGTCTGTTCAGACACAAGTAATTAGAAGAGTAGACTGCTCTTCATCTTTCTGTTTTGAAGGTGTAAAAATGTTTTAGTTATAGCAGGGTACTGAGCCACAGGCACATCTACATGTTACTGTATAACCCTGTCCTTTCACATGTAATCTTGCCTAGCCCTTAGACTTCTACAACTCATTGATGGTCACATTTCTGTAACTTAATTGCACACATAAACACCGACAGACTCTAAATCTGATACATCAGTCAGTGTTTCTGAGTTTCACCACCTTCACCAAAGATTTGTAAAATCTAATTAACCAACTTACAGTACCTGGAAATGCTGCATGCTATTGATTGCTTGAAATATGTTTCAATGACATTGTTAGGTTAAGATATGTTAGTTGTAAATTAGAAAAACACTAGGTATGACACTACATTAGTGTGTGAAGTCAGTTAGAGTGGTTCAATATCAGCTCAACAAATAAAGGAAAACCAGTATTCAGCTTGTAGGAACCAACGCTACTTTCAGATCAATAACCTAAGCACATGCCACTCTAGTTGGCTTATTGAATTATAAACCCAGCCTTCTGAACAGTTTGATGTCAGTTAACTCATAACCTCAGAACAAAAGGAAAAGGTGTTTTGATGAAGCCCATGTTACATTTCAATGGTACTTTGGATTTGGATTTTTAAAAAGTGATGGGGCCCTATCAGGATTCTCTTAAGTTAAACTGTTCTTAACTGAAATAGTTTGAAAAGGGTTTCATGAACCTCAAATGGGATTTAAACGCAGTTTTGTAAATCGAGCTTGACATCTGGCCCTACGTTAGTTTACAGAAAGTTTATCCTCCTTCTCTTACTCTCAGGAAGTCTTCCCACTCATACTATCTCAGCAGTGACTTTGGGTTCAAAGCATACAATTGGCTGCTAAGCCTGTCAGTCACCTGGCTGGTTAATGACAGGAAAGAAGGTGTTGACAGTTTCACTGCATTATCAGGAAGTACAGAACAGCTTTCAACCTAGTGTGGTGCCAGTTTTAAAACGAAAATGCATGTTGGCTGTAACTTGTGTTTCTTTCAAAACTGCATGCTTGAGACTTTTAACATCAAGTAATCAAAGAAACTACAAAATGGTATCGCAAGTCTACAAAAAGTCGTAACAGTAGTACAGTATTTCATGTTAAATTGTCAAATTTTCTGTTAAGTATATAATTTACACATACATTATTCAGCAGGTTTCATTCAACTTTATGAAGCAAAATTAGTTCTATAGGATGAGCAAAACTTTTGGCCCGAGCTGTAGAGTAGGCTTCATGTTGTGTGTCCTTCGTAACGCACAATGGTGTGTCTTACTATACTGAGATACACAGAAGCCTCCTGTATGTTGTGAGGTAGATGTAAACATGATGTGCTTGTATGGGAGCAGAGTACATCTGCAGGCTTGGATACGCCTGCCCTGGGGCCTGGGTGTAATCCAGGCTCCTTCATCCACTAAAATATTACTTAGTAGATATTCTGAACTAGTGGTGTAGTCCTAAATCTGAGGGTTCCCAGAACACCACTAAAACAGTGATTTTTTAAAACAAGAATTAGTATACAAGTTTGCATTTTATTTCTATACTGAGCTTATAGTAACACATATAATATGTAACACATTTATCTAATTTCCACAGAGTGTCTTTCTCCATCGTGTCTTAATGCTTTATTCACATGTCTGTGTGTCAGTGACAGAACGTTGATGAGATGCCTGTAGAGATTAGTACTGGAACAGCGCTCCAGCGTGTTCCAGCCAGACTACACCACTGCTCTGCTCTTTCCAGCAATCCTCTTCGTCCAGCGTCCAGGGGGATTCACAACAAGTGCACCAGGAAATGAACTCCAACATTAATATATTACCAATTCAGCAGCTCCATTGGCCTTGCACACAGTCATTTGCATGAAACTTTGCAAATAAACAAGGCACTGTCTTATGGAAAGGCAGCATTGTTGCAAACGAGAGCACACATCAACATCACGTACTGTCCGCCAAGACCATCCACCAGAAACTAAACAAAAAAGACAGGTGTACTTTCCAGGCATTGTGAGCCTTACTGAAAGACACATCTAGTATAAAGATCTGCCCACTTTCCCTGCAACCCTTTTGCAGTTAGCAATGAGCCTAACCAATCCCCAGCCACCAAAACCATTGAAAATCCAAAGGAGGTGCAGGTCACTACTCTGTGCCAATCAACCGGGGTTACAATGCATTGTTACATCAGCATGGAATTGTAATGTAAACTGCTTGCCATCCTGTGTATGTAAGCTCAATAAAAAAAGAAAAGCTCCTTACTTGTTTTTGCTGATGAAGCAATATGTGTGTGTGTGTGTTTCTAATAGCTAAGAGCCTGCACTGATCCGCCAACCTTTGCATCAAAAGTAATGCGCTGGATGTTTTCATTTGTGTGTATTCACATATTACTGCCATAATTTATCAAATATGCTCATTAAAAGTAAATCTTAATGATATACAAAACTAGACACTCATTCTGCCGTTGTGGAATACTGTGTGTGCTGTAGCATTGTTTACAGCACTGCAAATGCAAATGTTATGTAATGCTGTATCTTATGCAAAACAATGACTAAACAGTCTGAAGTGCTAGCAAATGTTAATGAAATCTCCCCTTGATCAGGGCAGCAGGAGAGGGTCTGTCACACTTGAGAACGAGGTCCTGGAAGATAGCAGGCTGACGCTTGAGAACGGGGTCCTGGAAGATAGCAGGCTGAGCAGGGGGACCTGGAAGATAGCAGGCTGACGCTTGAGAACGGGGTCCTGGAAGATAGCAGGCTGACGCTTGAGAACGGGGTCCTGGAAGATAGCAGGCTGACGCTTGAGAACGGGGTCCTGGAAGATAGCAGCTTGAGAACGGGGTCCTGGAAGATAGCAGGCTGACGCTTGAGAACGGGGTGGAAGATAGCAGGCTGACGCTTGAGAACGGGGTCCTGGAAGATAGCAGGCTGACGCTTGAGAACGGGGTCCTGGAAGATAGCAGGCTGACGCTTGAGAACGGGGTCCTGGAAGATAGCAGGCTGACGCTTGAGAACGGGGTCCTGGAAGGCTGACGCTTGAGAACGGGGTCAGGCTGACGCTTGAGAACGGGGTCCTGGAAGATAGCAGGCTGACGCTTGAGAACGGGGTCCTGGAAGATAGCAGGCTGACGCTTGAGAACGGGGTCCTGGAAGATAGCAGGCTGACGCTGAGAACGGGGTGGAGAACGGGGTCCTGGAAGATAGCAGGCTGACGCTTGAGAACGGGGTCAAGATAGGCTGACGCTTGAGAACGGGGTCCTGGAAGATAGCAGGCTGACGCTTGAGAACGGGGTCCTGGAAGATAGCAGGCTGACGCTTGAGAACGGGGTCCTGGAAGATAGCAGGCTGACGCTTGAGAACGGGGTCAGGCTGACGCTTGAGAACGGGGTCCTGGAAGATAGCAGGCTGACGCTTGAGAACGGGGTCCTGGAAGATATCAGGCTGACGCTTAAGAACGGGGTCCTGGAAGATAGCAGGCTGGCTAGGGAGCTAGTTAGGACAGCGAGGTCAGTGGATGAATAACTGCAACAGCTTCCCTTCTTTTACATGAGCGCACAGCGTAAAGCAGGTTCCTGTTAATGATACATTATATTATATCAGGACTTAATCTCTTTACACATCGGAGAAGGTTCCCATTTGGTCTCTTACATCACACACCCTAGGGTTGAAACGCTCTGTCCTTCTGGACATGTTCACTGCCTGCCTGCACAGTCATTCAGAAGAGCGGAGCTGAAATACAGAAACACTCTTATAGGGCTCGCATCCTGCTACCACAGAATAGTTATAAAGTGTTAAGCAAGTATTAAATGTACAATGTGACACTTATTAATATTTTCATGTTATTTTAATGAATATAAACCAAAGACACAGCAGTAACCTTAACGACAAGTATGACGTACTGTGCGTCCCCTGCCACGGCTGTAAGAAACACAAAGCTGATCAAGCTGATCAGTAACATGTAAGAGCCAATCAGCATTACCTACAGCCATACGTTTGATAGGCAGACAGACTAACACTCTCAAAGTGTGCATGCTCTTGGAGAAGTTAGCAGCAGACGAATAGACACCCTGCCTGTCATTGGCTGTTTGCCAGAAGTTAAAACTCTGGGGCTCCTGTCCTGATTTGAACCATGTCCCCGGCTAGCTGGAGGAAAACGCAGCACAAACATAAAATATCGTAAGCAGCTTTCATTGATATTGTCAGTGCAAACACGCTAGAGCAGAGTTGACTGCACATTACAATAGCTCACTTAACAGTAAGCTGAATATAACAGCAGTTTACCTGCCGTTTACTTTGGTTCTCACCTGTACCCAGCTCAGGTCCAGGTGAGCTCATCCAATCACAGCATCCTCTCGCCACAACTCCAGTACTGACTAGTGGACCATCCTTACTTGTCTTCCTAAAGTAACATCTTGTCTGCAAGATCTTTACATATTAACTGCTTCTTCACTCCCAGAGAGCATTTCATTGTTTTCTGTATATTTCTTCTAATTAGATATGGGTTATCTGCAACCATCAGACATTTTAGATCTTGATCAATCTTTGCAGGTTATTTACTTAACATTAATTTGCAAACATGACAGTTGAGGCCTAGAGATTACTCCGCCACAAGTAAGAACTCTAAAGACACTTGAGCTACCCTTGTAAAAGCTTCCCAGTAAAAGCATACTAAAGTGTAATGCATGGATAAGCACTGTAAAACCCAGAGAGGGATGGGAACGCATATAAAAAAAAAACATAGCAAACCTGGGTAAACCATGGGAAAAGAAAGGAAAAACTGCAAAATAACCATGCAAAAAATACTTTGGTAGACTTGTATTAGCCTAACAGCAGTGGACTCAGCTGCCCTGTTATGACACAGGTTTCCAATCACACCATCGTCTTCCTCACGGTCTACAGTACCTCCCTCTAAAGCTGAGGGAATACAGAGCCACTTAGTGGCACACACCAGGGGAGACTTGGGGTTTGATAAAGCAAAGTTGCCTCAGACTAGGTCTCCTGGAACCAGGTTTCAATCCAGCGTTCCTAAGAAAGGTGTCTTTGTGTTCCCTCAGCATTACAATGCACTTCCCAAGTAGACCATTGAACAATGATACAGTAATTCAGAGCGCAGCTTTTATCTGATTATACAAAACACCTACTGGACTGAGATGAGTGCAAACAGGGCTTCACCTAGTGGGAAACTCCAGCGATGACCAGCAGTGTGCTGTCCTTGTCAGAGTTGTCGGTGCTCCAGCGATGACCAGCACTGCAATGTCCTGGTCAGAGGTGGCGGTGCTCCAGCGATGACCAGCACCGCGCTGTCCTGGTCAGAGTTGCCGGTGCTCCAGCGATGGCCAGCACCGCGCTGTCCTGGTCAGAGGTGGCGGTGCTCCAGCGATGGCCAGCACTGCGCTGTCCTGGTCAGAGGTGGCGGTGCTCCAGCGATGGCCAGCACCGCGCTGTCCTGGTCAGAGGTGGCGGTGCTCCAGCGATGGCCAGCACCGCACTGTCCTGGTCAGGGGTGGCGGTGCTCCAGCGATGGCCAGCACCGCGCTGTCCTGGTCAGAGGTGGCGGTGCTCCAGTGATGGCCAGTACCGCAATGTCCTGGTCAGAGGTGGCAGTGCTCCAGCGATGACCAGCACTGCGCTGTCCTGGTCAGAGGTGGCAGTGCTCCAGCGATGACCAGCACTGCGCTGTCCTGGTCAGAGGTGGCAGTGCTCCAGCGATGACCAGCACTGCGCTGTCCTGGTCAGAGGTGGCAGTGCTCCAGCGATGACCAGCACTGCGCTGTCCTGGTCAGAGGTGGCAGTGCTCCAGCGATGGCCAGCACTGCAATGTCCTGGTCAGAGGTGGCAGTGCTCCAGCGATGACCAGCACTGCGCTGTCCTGGTCAGAGGTGGCAGTGCTCCAGCGATGACCAGCACTGCGCTGTCCTGGTCAGAGGTGGCAGTGCTCCAGCGATGACCAGCACTGCGCTGTCCTGGTCAGAGGTGGCAGTGCTCCAGCGATGACCAGCACTGCGCTGTCCTGGTCAGAGGTGGCAGTGCTCCAGCGATGACCAGCACTTCGCTGTCCTGGTCAGAGGTGGCAGTGCTCCAACGATGACCAGCACTGCGCTGTCCTGGTCAGAGGTGGCAGTGCTCCAGCGATGACCAGCACTGCGCTGTCCTGGTCAGAGGTGGCAGTGCTCCAGCGATGACCAGCACTGCGCTGTCCTGGTCAGAGGTGGCAGTGCTCCAGCGATGACCAGCACTGCGCTGTCCTGGTCAGAGGTGGCAGTGCTCCAGCGATGGCCAGCACCGCGCTGTCCTGGTCAGAGGTGGCGGTGCTCCAGCGATGGCCAGCACCGCACTGTCCTGGTCAGGGGTGACGGTGCTCCAGTGATGGCCAGTACCGCAATGTCCTGGTCAGAGGTGGCAGTGCTCCAGCAATGACCAGCACTGCGCTGTCCTGGTCAGAGGTGGCAGTGCTCCAGCGATGGCCAGCACTGCAATGTCCTGGTCAGAGGTGGCAGTGCTCCAGCGATGACCAGCACTGCGCTGTCCTGGTCAGAGGTGGCAGTGCTCCAGCGATGGCCAGCACTGCAATGTCCTGGTCAGAGGTGGCAGTGCTCCAGCGATGGCTGGCACTGCGCTGTCCTGGTCAGAGGTGGTACTGTGCTGATTTTTAGCTGGCTATGAGCTGGTTGACAAAACTTAATGCTGGTTAAAGAGCTAGTTTAGCTTCATTGATCATTACATATTATCATTCCCAGAGAGCATTCAGTTGTTTTTTGCATATTTCCTATGATGAGATACGAGTTTATCTTTGCTGTCTGTATTCTTAAATTGGTGTAATCAATGTACACCTTTTCATATAGCTGAAGTGCATCCTGTTGGAGACTAACAAACATGTGCTCCTGTTTCCAACTCAGGATGGTGACCTGCAGTTCATGTAATTTTCAGCAGTTATTTTATTTTTTATTTATTTATTTTTTGCAAAACACAATTCCCTTCTTTGGTTTTATTATATATATATATATATATATATATATATATATATATATATATATATATATATATATATATATATATATATATATATTTTAGTCAAAGTAGTCAAAAGTTTACATACCCCAATGGAAATATATAATTTATAGAACTAACATGAGCTGGATTAATTAGAATGGTGGTATGGTTCTCGAGATCAGTTATGCAGTGTGAACAGGCCCTAAACTGCGGACTAGGTAAAACAGTACTGTCTCAGGATATTAATTTAATACCAATAGCAACGAAAAAGGAACAAAGGCCCTGTCCACACTGCACAACTGAACTCGGAAACCATACTCAAAACCACCGTTCTAATTAATCCAGCTCATGTTATTTCTTGTATCTTTTTTTCTGCAAACATCAATGATACACAGAAAATGTAGTTCAATGTTACAGTGTCCACACTTGTGACAAACCGCACCACCTGATGTGATCTAATTTAGAACGAGACTCGAGACTGCTCCCTGAGGTGGGCTCAAGTCTGGCTCTTGAGTACGGTATTAAACGTTGTGTAGTGTGGGCGCTAACTTTATTTAGCACTTTTAAGCCTCTTTAAAGGCAATTAATATGGTTTAAAGGCATAGTGTGGACAGGGCCTAGTTGGGGACTAGCTTGTCGTAATACGGTGTCCATATTAGGGCATCTTCATACATCAGGCAAAAAGGAATCATTATGTGCTCCCTCTGCCGTCTTCCCTCCTCTGAAGCTCCCTCCTCCATTCTCCCTACTCTGAAACTCCCTCCTCAGTCCTCCCTCCTCCCTCCTCTGAAGCTCCCTCCTCCATTCTCCCTACTGTGAAACTCCCTCCTCTGAAACTCCCTCCTCCTTCCATCCAACGTTTACCCGTTTTCAGTGGTTAGATTAAATGCCAGTCATATTGCCCGGAAGACCAGCTATGTAAGTGAATGGGGCATAGTTTTCTAAACACAACTGCACAGAATACTTTTGGATTTAAAACTGCCTTCCCTGAGAGGCGTCCAAGTACACCAGCTAATGAAAACAATGTGGGGAAGAGGTTGAAAGTAAAGACACTGGGAAGTCGTAGTGGAATTATAATTATTATTAATATTATTATTAGTAGTAGTAGTAGTAGTAGTAGCAGTAGTAGTAGTATTTATAAACTAGGCTTACGTTAGATGAATACATTGAATAAGGATGAACCTGGTTTTGTTGCAACGTTTTATAAGAATGTGTTTCTGGGGCCACAGCTGTTACTTTGCGCTCGTTGCAACTGAGACCCATTTTAATACGCAGCTGGGGACTATCTTGAGCTGCTTAGTTAGTTGCAATTGGTGTTAACTTTGTGTACGAGTTTAGCAGCGTCCTCCATACTAACCACTGGATCACCCCCCCATTAGTACGCTCCTTTTAGTTCGATGCAGTTGACCCAGTGCCGCCGTGTTTTAAACTGTGGACACACCAACGATACATTACACATCAATTTTAATTTCTGTTTAAAAAACAATCAATCTGACACAACGTTCCGCTTGTATTATTCCACCGGTGCACTGTCTTGTTCACAAAAAATAGTCCTTCTTCTTCTTCTTCTTCTTCTTCTTCTTGATAACAGGGATGTTAGGAGAGCATACTAAGTAAAACTGCCTCATTTAATGTTCAGCAATAAAAAAGGATTGCATTGCACGATTTGCAAAATTATTCCAGAAAAACAACAGCAAAAAATATGAGCTGTACAATAAACTGTTTGTCAAACCCAAATCAATTCTACAAGCAGCCCAGCCCCGTACTAAAGCAAGCCCTGCCGTGCAGGCAATAGAAAACAAGGTGCTCTCTTAAGGAATGGCCCCGCCTAACGTCGTGCTTCATTGGTCCTCTCTGGTCTATATTTAAATTAGGCACACTGCAGCAAAGGTGGTAGGTGGGTTTTCTTGTCCATAATGGTAATATAGGCGGGGCTTGTTCTAATGTTTCATCCTCTGAAATGGATAGATTATGTGTAGGGTGGTAGGCTGCGTTGTGTCAATTTCAACCCTTACTGAAAAGCGCACGGAACAATAGAAAACTGCTTTAGTTTTGAAGGTTACTTTATGTATTTTCTAAAGGAAAACTAAAAACTAGAAAGCTCCGGAACAGCGGCAGACAGAAGGGTCTTACTTTACTACGACAAGGTCTACATCATATTTAGTGTTGAATGCTGACGGTGTCCTTTTGTTTTAGCATCTGGTAAGTTTTCGTGCTAACTTTATAAATGAAAGAAAGCTCTATTATTAATGTTGTTATTATTATTATTATTATTATTATTATTATTATTATTATTATTATTATTATTATTAGTATTAGAGCCGATAGTCTTGTAAGTATGCATTCACTGCATATTTATATAAATCATTGACTAGTTTTTTCGCTGTGTAACAATCTTGTCACAGAAACAATGTTGGCACTATACGGACGTTATTCACAGGTTTGTGTACGGAACCGATACTTTTACAAGTAGTAATAAAGTAAGTCTCACAACTTTCAAAAGGTGTTCAATGTATGTGTGTATGGTTATGCAATATTCATCTAGTCTTGGCTATAGTACATTATTAGGAAGGTGCTTGTGGGTGTTTTTTTTGTTTTGTAATTGTTAGTGGATTACAGCTGGTACGGCAGCTCCCTATACAATGTCATTAGCATTTCAATACTACCCTCAATTATTCAGTCTCGTCTGGAAGCAAAACCTTGAATAGACGCTGTAATTGTTTTAACGTGTTTAAAATGGATAGATGCTTCTTAAGCACACCCGTACAGTCTCCTAACGTGACCAGATTCACATGATATAAACTGCGCCTGAATGAAATCTTAAGGGTAAAGTGTAACTATAAAAACTTGGCACAAGGTAGTGACTTTGCTTTCTTCCGTTCTTTCAGTTTTATGACAATCCGTAACTGATTATATATTTGTTATTTTATATCATTGTAATGCATTTGCAGTTGGATTACAGAAACGTGCACCAATGTAGTCATGTTTGTTTGAAGGACTATTCATAAAACAGGCATGATTGAGGAGGTATGGAACCCCTCCTGCGAGGCAGCAGTACTGCATAGCGATGTGCAGGCATTGTCTGAGCACACAGCCTATACAGTCCTGCATACAGCCAGGAAGTACCGAGCTGTCACAAAGCCCTTTAAAAAACCTTCCCCCATGGGCTGCTTTATAAAAGCACAACACAATGCATCTGAAGCAAACTGGACACGCTTACAACCCTAAAGGAGTGGGGAGGGGGGGAGGGGTAAATTATATTTGTAATGGTGTCAGTGGCACTGGAACAATTTTTTTAGTGGAGGGTGCTGAAAGCCATTGAACAAAACTGTAACTCCTATATATGATGCAAGCCATGCAAAGCCAGGGGTACCGCAGCACCCCTAGCTCCAGCGCCCCTGAAAGGTAGTGCTTCTAGGTTACTCCGTTTTGCTAGGTTGTTTAGAGGCACTGATAAGCAGTAGTTTTATGAACTAAACTGGTATTTCTTTAGGAAAACAAGTTATAAATGCCTAACCTTGTAAGATTTGTATTTATACGTTACATGTAAATAAGAATTTAGCCTGTTCTAGAATGGTTCTTACCTATTCTACAATGACTCCGGTACACCAAACCAAACCAGAATGGCTTGAACCATGGTTCCAGATTTATTTGAGTGTTTAATGGAACTGCTAGCACAGCTGTGCAGAATAGTCTGAATAGGGGGCTCATAATTATATTTAGCATTGGCTACTCCTTGCAAAGAGCCATGTCCACCAAGAGCATTGCCTGCCAAGTAGCATTTCTGCAGAGAGCAGTTATGGCAGCAGATCAGAACACATCACTCTGATTATGAGTAAGATTGCCTCATCATTGCATAAAAACAGCTGTAATTTACTTTGCAAGACTACTAATTGTTACCAACAATCTGTTTGCAACTCCATGTTTACATACAGCGCATCCTTTCATTAGCCTAAGGTATATCTATTGCAGGGAGGCTGATTTGTTGCAAAGCGGATAGAAGGCTTTTAAGTTTCAGTTTTGTAAAATTTAAAACTAGTCTACCACATAAAGAAAGGAGCATAAACCAGATAACATTAGTGGCCTCTTTTCATATTCATTTTGCTTTTTATTCTTTGAAACTAAAGAGTAGAGCTGTGGCTAGTAGGTCAACTGGTGTACTTATTTTTCACCTGAATGCATTTAATCACACAGAACCCAGTTTTGTCACAATAAGACAGTAATACAATTAATAATAATAACAGGTAGGACATAAGTGAAGTTTAACAAACTAGAGTGTGAAATTAATATCATACACTTATTTTTTATCTTATTTAGAGCGGTCAGGTGAGACAAAAAGCCTCTAAAAAGGCAGCTGTTAATCCTGTAAAATCCCATGCTGATACTGGTGGCTGGGCTGCAGGCTCCCAGTCCATGTATTAGAGGACACGTTTTGGGTGTTCTGTTCCCATTTTAAATTATTGGGATGCAGTCCTAGACCAGACCAAGTGTGTGTGCGTGTGTGTGCATCCGTGCGTGTGTGTATGTATGCAGAATTTCAAACGTGTGCTTTTATTGGTATATCACCTACAGTAAGTTAACTGTAGGTGGTATACCAATGATTGGAGGAGAAACCTCAAAATGGAGCGAGGTAACCAGTGGAGAACCACAAGGATCAGTATTAGGTCATCTGCTCTTCCTAATCTACAGCAATGACTTAGATTTTGGTATAGCAAGCAAACTTGTTAAATTTGCAGACTACAAAAAAATAGGAGTGGCAAACACTGAAGCAACAGCAAAGGTTACTAGACAACATTAAGAACTGGGCAGACACATGGCAAATTACATTTAAGAGAGAAAAGTGTAAGGTACTGATTGAAGAAGGAATCTATGAACAAGACCTAGGAGTTTATGTTGACTCAGAAATGTGGGGAAGCAATAAAAAAGACGATGCTTGGATATATTGTGAAAAGTGTTGAATTTAAATCAAGGGAAGTAATGTTAAAACTGTACAATGCATTAGTAAGACCTCATCTTGAATACTGTGTTCAGTTCAGGTCACCTCACTACAAAAAGGATATTGCTGCGCTAGAAAGAGTGCAAAGAAGAGCGACCAGAATTATTCCTGGTTTAAAAGGCATGTCATATGCGGACAGGCTAAAAGAATTGAGTCTATTCAGTCTTGAACAAAGAAGACTACACAGTGACCTGATTCAAGCATTCAAATTCCTAAAAGGCATTGACAGTGTCGACCCAAGGGACTTTTTCAGCCTGAAAAAAGAAACAAGGACCAACAGGCATTCATAACAGAAAACAGGAGGCACTTTTTTACACAGAGAATCGTGAGACTCTCAAAGTAACTCTCCAGTTTTCCATTACATGAGAGTAGATGTTGAACTTCATGCTGATTTGAACTCGGCTCTTGCCAAGATAAGCACGAACTAAGACTTAGCTTTGCAGTAAACTAATGTGATCCATCTGCATCTATATCCATTTGCATTGTTTTCCATCTGATGATATAGATATCCTTCTGCCTGGTGTTGGTTGCTGAAGTGTAATGTTGGCTCCAGGGATCAGCTTATTTTGCCTCCCCAGTGCATCAGCACACACAACGGCTACGATGCTGGCTCCGGGGATCAACCCAGTGCAGTCTCCCCAGCACATCAGCATGACAACCGTCTGGATTGAGCTAAGTAGGGTACATCTCTGGGGTCTTCAAGTGGGCACCTTCCGTCCTCAGTGTTTCGTTGAATAGCCCACGACACCTCAAGAGGGCTCAACAGTGATTCTGGCGTCCCAGCATCACCCCTCCATCCCCCACTCGGCTCAGCCCAGTAATGTTTTGAAGCTGACACCCGGGGATCCTTCAAGAAACTGGGATCAATAAGCTACTAACGAGCTAGATGGACCGAATGGCCGCCTCTTGTTTGTAAACTTGTTTTGTAATGTAACTATTAGCAGGTTAGACACTAACCAGTATATTTAAGATAATTACAACTGTGATAAATTTGATCAAATGAGAGCAAGTTTTGCTTAAATTGACACTGTATATCCAGGACTGGCTGCAAGGCTAGTTTCTAACCCTGCCTATGACCGTCTCATGCACAATATGTATTCAATCTATGGTTTCTGCCTCCAGGTTCATTTGGAAAAACCACAGGGGGTTAGTGGTTTTAGGAGGCTCTGCTTCATGCCTATTAGAATAATAAGGCTTAAGGTCAACTATTCCCTGAATGTTTAAGTTGTCAGCTACCACTTAAGCGCGCATGTGACTGTATTGTTCAGCTTGGTTCAGCACAAGACCTGTACTCCACACATGTCTAATTGTATTGCATAATAATCAGCCTGTGTTTAAGATTGTTCTGTCAACCTTCAAGACTGTCTGGGGAACTGGCCCTAAGTATTTGTCGGACTTTTCGTTTTTTTTTGTTGTGTTTTTTTTGTTTTTGTGTGTGTGTGGTGGGGGGTGGGGGGGGGGTTACATCATAGTCTTGCTCCATTAATTCCTAGTGCCGGCTCTGAGTGCAGCTGATTGTCCAGGGATACAGCAAATCTGATAAATATTTCGTTCCAACAGCAAAGTTTCCAAGACAATGTAATTTAGTTGCACTATTCAGATTATTTTATTAATGATATTATTAGTTAGAATTATCACATGTTGAATGTTTAGGTTCCTGTATGTGTGTATATATATATATATATATAATAATTTTACAAACTCCAATCTGATTAGCCTACTTCTTCATAACAATGATAGCTCCTGACAAACCTTTTAGTTTGACCAGTTGCTTGTATTTCTGAATCTAGGGAGGGAGAGCGCAGATATGAGCAGTTTCAAAAGGTAAACAAGCCTGTTAGGCCCCCTGGAGTGCCGTGGTGAGCAGAGCACGCAGCCCCCGGTGAGCAGAGCACACAGCCCCCGGTGAGCAGAGCACACAGCCCCCGGTGAGCAGAGCACACAGCCCCCGGTGAGCAGAGCACACAGCCCCCGGTGAGCAGAGCACACAGCCCCTTGTGCTGCAGGAAGCCCAGGGATACCATTTGGTATTTAATGAGGAGTCTCGTGTGGAAAGAAAACCCTGTTATCTCAGCTTGTCTTTCACATCTTCAGCTGTGCCAGCACCAGGTTGACAATGACTTTTTTTTTTAAATGGGTTACTGGTTTAATGAAGTAATTGAAGCGTGATTTACCTTTTTTTTTTGTGGCATCCATATATTTGGTGAGACTTCTGGTTTGAGAGAGCTTAGTTTTTTTAATGTTCAGCTGGGTGTACAGTATCTAGAGGAGAAGATCTAGGGAGATTGTACTTATTGGGTGTTCTGTTTTATTATTTTTCGTTGTCCAGTATCACTTGACATTCATGTTTCACTAATAAATACTCCACAGCTAGGCTTTCCATTATTGAGGCATGTGTTCTTTCTTCATTATATTTATAAGAGCTGCTTTACATTTGCTTTTGACCTTCCTCCTCGTGCTGTCTGCCCAGGTTTTACCCCTTCAGGACACACATCTTAAACAAAGCCCCTCTCCATGCAGTAATCCTGCAAGCACAGAGATTCACATGGCAACGTGCGGCCTTTGTCAGTGGGTGGAAAGGGTCTCACATCAAATTTACTGTGAATAGCCTGAGGAAAGGCATGGCACAGTTACAGAAGCCCCTTGGGGGCTGTAAAATAGCTTATTTCATGGTCTCAAAACAGGCATTTGAAGATATTATTTATTGAAACAGAAAAAATTGCACACATTCAAAATTGATTATTTTCTCTAGTTATTATACAACAAATGTTCCTAAATATTTAAATGTTTACCTGAAAAACAATAAATGCTAAATTCATCAAACTAAATAAAAACATAAATGTTAAAATAACACGCACATGAAATGTCCCTCCTTGTGTGCGATTTTTTTTTTTTTTTTTTTTTTTTTTTTTTTTTGTTTTCTTCAGAAATATCTTTTTCGTTGAAGACATTTTATAGAAATCGTGCAACTCTATGCAGTGTGTCCAATCATTTACTAGAATGTGCTGGAGGCATGCAAGTGAGGTTCAGCCCCTGGGAGCAGAGGAGTAAGCAGCAGACAGGAGAGGAGAGTCATCCCTGTACGATACCAGGAGAAACGCACGCATAACAGAGCTGTCATCCCTGTACGATACCAGGAGAAACGCACGCATAACAGAGCTGTCATCCCTGTACGATACCAGGAGAAACGCACGCATGACAGAGCTGTCATCCCTGTACGATACCAGGAGAAACGCACGCATAACTGAGAGATCATTTCAAGAGCTTCTTTGAATGATCGTTCATTCTGAAATATTAACAACAGACAGAGTGTTAACAACCCAAATGTTTCCTGGTCTGCCCCGGCACATTTTTCACCATATATGGACTGTGCTTGTGACTGATCAGGCGCAGGTAATAATGTTTTTTTTATTGTCGCTTTGTTGAAGCAGCATTGCTGTTGGTGATTCTGGAATGTGTTTGCTGTGATGTACCTGCTCCACGCTTCCCAAAACGTCATGATTTAGTACTTGGCACTGTTTTCCTGTACTTGTTTCTGGCCGAGTACATGTTTGTGTGATTGGATTCACAGCTCCTGCAGTATTTGCCTTCAGTAGTTTATGACAAAGGTCTCTTCCTCTTTTGTTGACTCGGTACTCTGAATGGTTTTATTTTGTCTTTGTTTTTATGTGGTAAGTTTATGGATGTGTGTTCTGTATTCTCAATTGAGGGAAGCAGTATGTTTTTAGTTTTCATGTTATATTGAGCTGAATTGGATACAGAATGTAGTTTCTATAAGCAGAGGTTGGGTTGCATCATGAGTTTGTTATATAAAAAGTAGGCGAGGTCAGTTAGGCTCCAGAAAGAAGGCTTCCCTTTTGACCGTTTCCAGACTAATGAGAGAAGTGGCTTCCTCTCTGCAGTGGCACCCTGTCATTGGAAAAATAAGCTGCTAAAAAAACCGTTGGGCTCAGATTCTGTTTAAAATATACAAAGAAGTAGTTGGTAACCTATTGCAACATGCTTAAAAATAGGGTTGAAATAAGAAGGCATTCTTGCATTACCTTTAATTTCCTTAGCAGGTTTTAGAAGAGAAAAAAGATCATTTGTTGCCTTTTTTAAAAAATGTATTCATTTTTTATTTTCTCTTTTTTCTTTTTTTTTTGGGGGGGGGGGCTTATTAACAAACATAACATTCATATCGTAGGTTTGTAAAGGATTGACAAGTGGTCCGAATAGTAAAATCTATTCATTAGTGACCTCCAGACTAAGGTCATTAGAAATTACACTGAAAGCGATGTCAAGCATATGTGTAGGTCATGGTGTGATTGCATTATACATTATCTAATGAATCTCTCTGAATACCACAAGCCTGTCCACTGAACCCATTCAATAAATAATAGGAGATTTACAACCTCAGATTGATGTTTGATTAAAATTTGCTGTAAAATCCAATTGTCTTTGAAGCAACTCTTTTGAAATGCAGTACCTATGGGATAAATCTAATCTTGCAAGTTAAGTGTTCACTCAGCAATTACCTTTTATTAAGCCTCATGAGATGAAAAAAAGAAACGCATTCTACATTCAGTGCTGCCACATGTACAGAAGTGATACCAGAAATCCGTGGAGTGTTTCCATGGAGTGGGTGTGAGAGAATAGCATGACGTTTCTGTCCAGTTTAGCAGCACATCTGTGTGTTCAGAGAGTCTGTAAGCATTTAATAATTTCTTGTCAGACCTGCCATATCAGGTCACAGACCCCAGTGAATAATGTTTTTAAAGCTTTGTCCTGGGCTAGTCCTAAAACTAACAGCTACACATGAGCACTGACCTCTCATCAGATATACAAACACACACAAGCACTGACCTCCCATCAGATACGCACACGAGCACTGACATCCCATCAGATACACACACACACATGAGCACTGACATCCCATCAGATACACACACACACACGAGCACTGACCTCCCATCAGATACACACACACACACACACAGATACACACACACAGCACTGACCTCCCATCAGATACACACACACACCTCCCATCAGATACAGCACTGACCAGACCTCAGTATCAGATTGTGTACGTGACGTGAGGGTAGTCTATGTGACTACACACACACGAGTGACGCAGCACTGACCTCCCACCAGATACACACACACACGAAGCACTGACCTCCCATCAGATACACACACACACACACACGAGCACTGACCTCCCATCAGATACACACACACACGAGCACTGACCTCCCAGCAGATACACACACACGAGCACTGACCTCCCATCAGATACCATCACACACACACACACTGTCTGACCCATGTGTAACACACACACGAGCTCCTGATCAGATACAACACACACACGAGCACACACACACACACCAGCACTGAGGGTACACATACTACACACACTGACACACACCACTGACAATGCACTCACATGTGACCTCCCATCAGATACACACACACAGACTCGAGCACTGGCCTCCCATCAGATACACACACACACGAGCACTGACCTCCCATCAGATACACACACACATCAGCACTGACATCCCATCAGATACACACACACACACTGACCTCCCATCAGATACACACACACACACACACACACGAGCACTGACCTCCCATCAGATACACACACACACGAGCACTGACCTCCCATCAGATACACACACACACACGAGCACTGACCTCCCATCAGATACACACACACACACGAGCACTGACCTCCCATCAGATACACACACACACACACGAGCACTGACCTCCCATCAGATACACACACACACATGAGCACTGACCTCCCACCAGATACACACACACATGAGCACTGACCTCCCATCAGATACACACACACACACACACGAGCACTGACATCCCATCAGATACACACACACACACACTGACCTCCCATCAGATATACACACACACATGAGCACTGACATCAGATATACACACACACACGAGCACTGACCTCCCATCAGACGACACTGACCTCCCATCAGTAAACCACACACACATGAGCATGATCCCACCAGATAACACCAAATCAGTCATGGACATACACAGCACATCAGCACTGACATCCCATCAGATACACACACACACACACGAGCACTGACCTCCCATCAGATACACACACACACACATGAGCACTGACCTCCCATCAGATACACACACACACAAGCACTGACCTCCCACCAGATACACACACACACAAGCACTGACCTCCCATCAGATACACACACACACGAGCACTGACCTCCCATCAGATACACACACACACACACACTGAGCACTGACCTCCCATCAGATACACACACACACACAGAGCACTGACCTCCCATCAGATACACACACACATGAGCACTGACCTCCCATCAGATACACACACACACACACACACACACATGAGCACTGACCTCCCATCAGATACACACACACACATGAGCACTGACCTCCCATCAGATACACACACACATCAGCACTGACATCCCATCAGATACACACATGAGCACTGACCTCCCATCAGATACACACACACACACACACGAGCACTGACCTCCCATCAGATACACACACACACACACGAGCACTGACCTCCCATCAGATACACACACACACACACTGACCTCCCATCAGATACACACACACACATGAGCACTGACCTCCCATCAGATACACACACACACACCAGGAAGAGCACTGAACTCCAGGACTCAGAGTACACCCACACACCACGAGCACTGACCTCCCATGTGAACACACACACACACACACAAGCGAGAGCACTGACCTCCATCAGATACACACACACACGAGCACTGTGTGTGAGCAATGACCTCCCACGAGATACACACACTGGAGGGTGACCTCCCACCAGCACTACACACACACAGCACTGACCTCCCATCAACACACACACACACACACACGAGCACTGACCTCCCATCAGATACACACACACATGAGCACTGACCTCCCATCAGATACACACACACACACACGAGCACTGACCTCCCATCAGATACACACACACACACATGAGCACTGACCTCCCATCAGATACACACACACACACATGAGCACTGACCTCCCACCAGATACACACACACACGAGCACTGACCTCCCATCAGATACACACACACACATGAGCACTGACATCCCATCAGATACACACACACACACACGAGCACTGACCTCCCATCAGATACACACACACACACACACTGACCTCCCATCAGATACACACACACACATGAGCACTGACCTCCCATCAGATACACACACACACACATGAGCACTGACCTCCCATCAGATACACACACACACACACACGAGCACTGACCTCCCATCAGATACACACACACACAGCACTGACCTCCCATCAGATATACACACACACACGAGCACTGACCTCCCATCAGATACACACACACACACATGAGCACTGACCTCCCATCAGATACACACACACACACGAGCACTGACCTCCCATCAGATACACACACACACACATGAGCACTGACCTCCCATCAGATACACACACACATGAGCACTGACCTCCCATCAGATACACACACACATCAGCACTGACCTCCCATCAGATACACACACACACACACAGCACTGACCTCCCATCAGATACACACACACACACATGAGCACTGACCTCCCATCAGATACACACACACACACACGAGCACTGACCTCCCATCAGATACACACACACACGAGCACTGACCTCCCATCAGATACACACACACACACACGAGCACTGACCTCCCATCAGATACACACACATGAGCACTGACACACCATCAGATACACACACACACACTGACCTCACTGACCCCCATCAAATACACACACACATGAGCACTGACCTCCCATCAGATACACACACACACAAGCACTGACATCCCATCAGATACACACATGAGCACTGACCTCCCATCAGATACACACACACACACACATGAGCACTGACCTCCCATCAGATACACACACACACACGAGCACTGACATCCCATCAGATACACACATGAGCACTGACCTCCCATCAGATACACACACACACGAGCACTGACCTCCCATCAGATACACACACACACACGAGCACTGACCTCCCATCAGATACACACACACACATGAGCACTGACCTCCCATCAGATACACACACACATCAGCACTGACATCCCATCAGATACACACATGAGCACTGACCTCCCATCAGATACACACACACACACACACGAGCACTGACCTCCCATCAGATACACACACACACATATGAGCACTGGCATCCCATCAGATACACACACAAGCACTGATTCTTTACCTGTTATGTAAAGACCCTCTGTAAACATTGTGAAAGTGTGCTAATGAGACGTACAGACGCGGCACATTGCTTCGGAAGCTCCACTGGGTAGGCAGTATGTTTACAGTGACAGTAATTGTGATTGATGTGCCCGTCTCTGTGGCCGCTTAATTGAAATGGGTGCAAGTTCCAGTGTGTTTGCCAAGGGTTCAATAAGGTGTGATTGCAGTGGGAATCCCCCTCAAGCCAGCATACATTGCTAGTGAACACGCAGCTGGAACAAGTGATACATTCAGACAATGCCAGCTGTGCTAATGAAGCACTATTACCAGATCCCTGTATAACTGCTGATAGTAAAACCTCGATCCACAGTGAGTAACAGTCTGAAGAGGCTTTGTTTCTGAGCTCCACAGAGGAGGTGCATAGTGGTGAAGGGCCCGCTTTCTACTGAACTTGTTCACAATCCTCTGCATCTGTCAGATATTGGCATCCTGTGATCTGCCTGCTAACCAGCACTTGGTTACAGTAATATGTAGTGCAGGGACTACAGCACATCTCTCCTAATACCCAGTCATTTGAAATGACAAATTCAACGTGACAGACGTTACATTTTTATGGCAGCATACAGTGAATTACAATAATGGACAGTAACCTAATAATACGAGATAAGAAGCGGAGATCGGTACGCAGGTGTAGGAAAGGCCATTCTTCCTCAGAATAGCAGACGGCTACCAGTCAGTAAGGCAGACCAGCCACCCATTCCCTGGCACTGTACTGTGCCCATACAGTCAGTAAGGCAGACCAGCGACCCATTCCTGGACACTGTACTGTGCCCATACAGTCAGTAAGGCAGACCAGCGACCCATTCCTGGACACTGTACTGTGCCCATACAGTCAGTAAGGTAGACCAGCCACCCATTCCCGGGCACTGTACTGTGCCCATACAGTCAGTAAGGCAGGCCAGCGACCCATTCCCAGGCACTGTACTGTGCCCATACAGTCAGTAAGGTAGACCAGCCACCCATTCCCGGGCACTGTACTGTGCCCATACAGTCAGTAAGGTAGACCAGCCACCCATTCCCAGGCACTGTATTGTGCCCATACAGTAGGTAAGGTAGACCAGCGACCCATTCCCGGGCACTGTACTGTGCCCATACAGTCAGTAAGGTAGACCAGCGACCCATTCTCGGGCACTGTACTGTGCCCATACAGTCAGTAAGGTAGACCAGCGACCCATTCCCGGGCACTGTACTGTGCCTATACAGTCAGTAAGGTAGACCAGCGACCCATTCCCGGGCACTGTACTGTGCCCATACAGTAGTAAGGTAGACCAGCGACCCATTCCCGGGCACTGTACTGTGCCTATACAGTCAGTAAGGTAGACCAGCCACCCATTCCCGGGCACTGTACTGTGCCCATACAGTAGGTAAGGTAGACCAGCGACCCATTCCCGGGCACTGTACTGTGCCTATACAGTCAGTAAGGCAGACCAGCGACCCATTCCCAGGCCCACACCCATGCCCATACACTGCATAGTGAAACCCAGGCTGAAATCAACTAGATGCTTTACTTTTCTTAACACAGTTGGCTGCCCTTTAGTTCTTGTTTGTGATTTTACTGGCTGGTAAAAGCAGACGTCTCTTTACAGTACAAGTTTAGGGTAATCTTTCTGTATAGTTTCATCAGTGTTCAAAGGGCAATGTTTTATCAAAGTCTGTTTTTACAATAAATATAATGCAGTATATTTGACAGGGTCTTTACACAGGGCCAGTTATCAATGACCCTATTACGTCAGTATATATTGGACGGGGGGGGGGGGGGGGGGGGGGGGGGGGGGTGTCTCGCTGGTGTTGTCTCACTGTACAGTATCTGGTGGATTATCTTTATTGCAACTCGTCCACATGTCACAACTCATGTGTATGGCAATCTCATAAACTAAGAACCAGGAATGTCATTTTGTTAAATAATATAATTTGAACTGCAGAGAATTCAACAACCAGTGACTATAAAAAGTAACTAATTTTGCTGGTGGGGATGGATGAACATTCACATCATGGTCAGTTTTTAAGTACATTTCAATTGTGAAGCCATACAAAAAATAAGAGCCTTTATCTGATATACACAGCCGATTTCAAATAATAAGTTTCATTTTTAGCTGGCAAGTCTTCTAGTTATTTGTAGTATGTTTTTCCAAGTAATTATTGCCTTTTTTTTCTCTCCATTATTCTTTGAGTACCGTTATTGAACTCGGAAGCTGATGACGTTTTCTCTTTTGCGTTTTTTATTGTTCAGCTCTTGGCATTCATTGATTCTAAGCAAGGGAAAGCCAGAAAGTCAGATTTTATAGCCATTTTTGTGACCAGTTTTGAGAAGTATGTCTGCATGTAGGAACAGCTACTCCCTGCATACATTCGCACAGCTACTCCCTGCATACATTCGCACAGCTACTCCCTGCATACATTCGCACAGCTACTCCCTGCATACATTCGTACATACACACAACAGCACTGGCTAAGCTCAGCTAACAGGGTTAAGATAAAGATCGGTATTGGTTTAGACTGTCTTTACTTTTTCATGAAACCATGCACGTGCACGCGCACACACACACACACACACACACACACACACACACACACACACACACACACACACACACACACACATATAATTTATATAAAAGGAATGCTGCAGTATGACAAACTGAAGCCCTATAATATGATGAACTAACTGTCCTAAAATATACAATGCAAGGGGTTTAGACATGCTGTCTGTGTCACTGCTACAACAGCACATGTTTGCAGGTCATGGAGAAAGTGTTTTGGTATAAAAAGCTGCAGTGAAAGGAAGGGTGCTGTTCAGGAGCTTGCTGTACCTTTTAAACACATTGCACTGTGCAAATATGTTCCTTGGCAACCCCTGCTTTCTGTTCAGGTAATTCAAAAAAGGTGGTTTTTACTCCCATACTGTATGACTGCTTTATGTATGAATGTTTGCTTCTAGTCTGTGGTTATGTGTTTAAAGATTTGCATGGTTTGTTTTTTGCCGGTACTTCCTGTAATAAAGAACATTGATTCTATTGGCATGAATTTGGCATTATAGTTCGGGGTTTACCTAAATCCAGATTCTGCGAAATCCAACTTTTTTAGGGGCCAATGCATACCATACAAAAAAAGAAACCTCATTTAAGTGATCTACCGCACAACGCAAGCTACGCAAACTACCCATCTTCCTTCCTTCTTCCCAGAAGTTTCCTGTCGGTTGTATCCAAGTTAAATCAGTATTACAGGTCCATCACAGCCCCCTCTCTTCAACCTGCTGCTTACTTTTTAAACGCAGTTAGAATTGTACACCTGAATAGGCACATTTTCTTTGTTTTGACTCTACTTGGATTGGACAAATAACACGAGAACGAACGTGCTGCATATATTGCCTTTATTAAAGTATGCCAGATGCCCTTGGGTAACTGAACTTTGGGGCTGTTTCTAGTCGATTTCCACATCTGTATAACTTGGCAAAACTCTGCCTTACACTTCCAACCAATTCAGTGGATGCAGACGTGCAGTCTCAATGTATGGGCAAGTCCACACCAGACAGAGAATGTTGGCAGCAATTGTTTGGGGATGTTGCATGCTTATCTTTTAACAAATGCCAGCACTCTGTTTTAGTAAGGAAGCAAGTACCACTATTTTAGGCTTTTATAGTGCTCTGAAATATTGTCTAGTTGGGTTGATTTAATGTTTTAAACAGGTCTGCGAAAAGTCCACAAAATCCTAATTTTATTCCAAAACCTACTCGTGCAAAATACGTAAATCTACCGCGATTTAAGTAAATTCCTAATTTCTAGTGATTCCCATTGGTACTTCATGGTTTTCAGCATGCGGATTCTTCCATACATCAGCTATTTGCGAATGTTGATGTTCAACGCTTCTGTTCATTCTATCTGTTGGAGTTTGTTTTTGAAGGCGCAGTAAGTTTGGATTATAAAGACGTGGATGAACGTTAAATGCATATCTTTAACTGCTCAATAAAAAATGTATAAAAAAACTGTTCTGTTGTTGGACCCGCCAGTTCTAATGAGCGCTGTTGCGATGTGGATTGGTTCAGGAGCACTCCATCACCCTGCACTTTGGTAATGACTTGCCTGCCAAACTCGAACTAAACAACTGTGTAAAAAAGAAAAAAAACTAACAAAGGGAAATCTCTGCTGCAGTTCCTATCTCTCATGTGTTTGTCTCCTGACAAATCCACACTGCTGTAATTGCAACAGGCATAGCTCCTGTATCCCCTCAGATTAGTGAACCATCACTAATCCATTGATTTTTATTGATTTTTTTGCAGTCTTGATTTGCATTACTCCGAGGGTCTCTGTGGGGTAACTGTCGGCTGCCAGTGAGCCTTTGCTGATTCAAGTCGAGTCTCTTTGTGGGAGAACCAGATGGGTTCTTCTAAAAAGGAACATGTGGGAGGACAGTAAATTGGGTTTAGTCAGGCACAAAGAGGAAGACTTGAGTCACTGAATCCCGTGCTGTAGAGGAAGACTTGAGTCACTAAATGCTGTGCTTCCTCGGTAACTGTAAAACTGGAGACTTTGCTACTAATTTGCAACCGTATGTTCATACTTTGTGGTGTGGGACAAGATTCCCTGCTGGTTAGCAAAGAAACAGGGCACTGTACTTTTGCAGTGTTTTGCTCTAACGTTTGCCAGCATGTTAGAAATAGGGAGGTTTCTTCTTTTTTACAATACGCTAACAGAGAAAATATTATCATGGATGGGGACAAATCAACAGATTCCTGACCATCAGCTTTTAAAAATCAGAAACTGATGGTGCTTTGGGGAATGTAACTCTATATGCTGGGCTAACTCTTAGGAACAGTGTGCTTTCTGATAAGGTGGAGGCTAAACTACAGTAAGAAATTTGACCGCTAGCTTGACAGTGGAGCTTTTAATAATGTTCAAGTGCAAAAGTCCAAGTTCATGTTTGCAGGGGGCCAATGTAAACTGACATGCCTATTTCTATACAGCTTTGTATTTGACGTATTTCTTTTATTCTCGCGTTTCTTTTCCGCTCCAGAAACCCTTCTTCCTTGTGCTCTGTTTGCTCTGTTTCCTCTGGCTAGCCGCATCCGAAACCTTTGAGCAGAAATCCTGTATCAGTGAGCGGGCCTGCTTCCCATAGCAGAAATCTCCTGGGAAGATCATATCAGTGAGCGGGCCTGCTTCCCATAGCAGAAATCTCCTGGGAAAATTGTATCGCGAACAGGGCTTAATTTTTTTTTTTTTTCTACATTCAGAAAGACATGTTTTTTGCTGGCTGGTATTATTCTGAAAAAACATAGGCTGCAGCGAGATACCAGCATAAGCTCCCTTGCAGTGCACTTCTCAAAATTAATTTAACAGAAAGATCAGAACAGAGAATTAGAGGGGCCTCTAATTGTTTATTAAACTAACCCTACCCCCCCCCCCCCCCCCCCCCCTCCCTCTAGCGTAATCACTATCCAGCCTCTATAGTCCTTCACGATCTGTAAAAAATGGGAACGGTGCTTCTTTAGGGTTTCTTAGTTTTCCACAGAGAGAAAACCCCACAGCCCTTTCTCCCAGGGATAAAGGAATTCAAGCATGAAGCAGTCCTTGTCATGTGATAAAGGGGCTAGGCAGAGCCCTCCTGACCCCAGCGAGCTCCTCCATCTGCTTGGAATATGGACTATTCTAATGAGGAATACAACAGGTTTGCGTTCCACGATCAGTCATTGAATACAATGCACCAGATCCCCTATACTGTGTCACATCAGAGCTTTGATGCTTTATTTCATGTGCCGTGCATAAAAGCTATGTGTTGCTGTAACTCTGCAGAAATGTACTGTACAGTTCACCCCTTTAGGTAAGTTTTTCTGAACTTGAAATAGTGTGAGGGGCGTTTGAAAGTTCCGTTTTGCTTAGCATTTGTTTTCCACTTGTTCTGTACAGCTTAATAAAAACACAGAGCGAAACAATGTTCTCTTTTCCAAACCTGTTTATTGTATAATTACTAAAAAACAAACAAACTGTGCACTTCTAGGGCTTACTGATGTGTTTCATATGTATTCATACTTGAAAACAGACTCAATAAAATCTATCATTTTCACTGTGAACAATTTTATATAGACACACAGATTTATTTATTTTATATATAATAAATCAATCAATCGTGTGTGTGTGTGTGTGTGTGTGTGTGTGTGTGTGTGTGGTGTTACAATCATTCTGTGTGAAACCTGTAGTCAGGAGAGTGTGTGTGTGGTGTTACAATCATTCTGTGTGTGGATGAAACCCACAGTCAGGAGAGTGCTGGGAGCTGTGTGGTTCTATCCATTGTTACAATCATTCTGTATCCAGTATTATGGATGAAACCTGCAGTCAGGAGAGTGCTGTGAGCTGTGTGTGTATATCCAGTTACAATCATTCTGTATCCAGTATTGTGGATGAAACCCACAGTAGTCAGGAGAGTGCTGGGAGCTGTGTGGTTCTATCCATTGTTACAGTCATTCTGTATCCAGTATTGTGGATGAAACCCACAGTCAGGAGAGTGCTGGGAGCTGTGTGGTTCTATCCACTGTTACAATCATTCTGTATCCAGTATTGTGGATGAAACCCACAGTCAGGAGAGTGCTGGGAGCTGTGTGGTTCTATCCACTGTTACAATCATTCTGTATCCAGTATTGTGGATGAAACCCACAGTCAGGAGAGTGCTGGGAGCTGTGTGGTTCTATCCACTGTTACAATCATTCTGTATCCAGTATTGTGGATGAAACCCACAGTCAGGAGAGTGCTGGGAGCTGTGTGGTTCTATCCACTGTTACAATCATTCTGTATCCAGTATTGTGGATGAAACCCACAGTCAGGAGAGTGCTGGGAGCTGTGTGGTTCTATCCACTGTTACAATCATTCTGTATCCAGTATTGTGGATGAAACCCACAGTCAGGAGAGTGCTGGGAGCTGTGTGGTTCTATCCACTGTTACAATCATTCTGTATCCAGTATTGTGGATGAAACCCACAGTCAGGAGAGTGCTGGGAGCTGTGTGGTTCTATCCACTGTTACAATCATTCTGTATCCAGTATTGTGGATGAAACCCACAGTCAGGAGAGTGCTGGGAGCTGTGTGGTCCTATCCACTGTTACAATCATTCTGTATCCAGTATTGTGGATGAAACCCACAGTCAGGAGAGTGCTGGGAGCTGTGTGGTTCTATCCACTGTTACAATCATTCTGTATCCAGTATTGTGGATGAAACCCACAGTCAGGAGAGTGCTGGGAGCTGTGTGGTTCTATCCACTGTTACAATCATTCTGTATCCAGTATTGTGGATGAAACCCACAGTCAGGAGAGTGCTGGGAGCTGTGTGGTCCTATCCACTGTTACAATCATTCTGTATCCAGTATTGTGGATGAAACCCACAGTCAGGAGAGTGCTGGGAGCTGTGTGGTTCTATCCACTGTTACAATCATTCTGTATCCAGTATTGTGGATGAAACCCACAGTCAGGAGAGTGCTGGGAGCTGTGTGGTTCTATCCACTGTTACAATCATTCTGTATCCAGTATTGTGGATGAAACCCACAGTCAGGAGAGTGCTGGGAGCTGTGTGGTTCTATCCACTGTTACAATCATTCTGTATCCAGTATTGTGGATGAAACCCACAGTCAGGAGAGTGCTGGGAGCTGTGTGGTTCTATCCACTGTTACAATCATTCTGTATCCAGTATTGTGGATGAAACCCACAGTCAGGAGAGTGCTGGGAGCTGTGTGGTTCTATCCACTGTTACAATCATTCTGTATCCAGTATTGTGGATGAAACCCACAGTCAGGAGAGTGCTGGGAGCTGTGTGGTTCTATCCACTGTTACAATCATTCTGTATCCAGTATTGTGGATGAAACCCACAGTCAGGAGAGTGCTGGGAGCTGTGTGGTCCTATCCACTGTTACAATCATTCTGTATCCAGTATTGTGGATGAAACCCACAGTCAGGAGAGTGCTGGGAGCTGTGTGGTTCTATCCACTGTTACAATCATTCTGTATCCAGTATTGTGGATGAAACCCACAGTCAGGAGAGTGTTGGGAGCTGTGTGGTTCTATCCACTGTTACAATCATTCTGTATCCAGTATTGTGGATGAAACCCACAGTCAGGAGAGTGTTGGGAGCTGTGTGGTTCTATCCACTGTTACAATCATTCTGTATCCAGTATTGTGGATGAAACCCACAGTCAGGAGAGTGCTGGGAGCTGTGTGGTTCTATCCACTGTTACAATCATTCTGTATCCAGTATTGTGGATGAAACCCACAGTCAGGAGAGTGTTGGGAGCTG